>NC_055961.1:31437028-31662028 GCF_018492685.1 Alosa sapidissima | reverse complement strand
GAGATCCCATCTGGATGTAGTGCCACTATTTGACAAGCTCATTTAAACTGGATCACCTTCTATAGTTGATTTTAATTGGCCATCAGTTCAATTGTTTCAGGTAGGTAGGTAATTATTCAAGTAGGAAGATAATTATTTTTACAGCCAGCCAAGTTCTGTGTGTTATGATGAATTGCTCTAGATTGGAGGAGCTAGTGTGTACGGTATTTTTTGATTTGAATATGTAGGAGCTCCAGTGCAGTGACAGTTTGACAGTGACAGCAGAGGGAGGCCGAGGGTGAATGTAGAAGCAGCACTCGGGTTGACAGAACTATCGGGTTATGCACTGGGGATCTACAACAATCAGCCATCTGACACCCCCCCCCCCCCATCTCCTCCCCTCTCTGTCTCTCTCCATCACTCTGACTTCCTCTCTCCCTCTCTTTTTCTGTCTCTCCCGCTCTATTTTACCCCCCCCCCCCTTTCTCTCTCTCTCTCTCTCTCTCTCTCTCTCTCTCCCTCTCTCTCGTTCTCATTTGCCCTGTACCCCCCACCTTCCCTCTCCATCATTGAGTAAGCAGAAACATGCCCATTTTCCCTCTAATAACCTGGCCAGTGTGTGGGCCCTCGCCAATGAGAAAAAATGAGCCTCCCAGCAAATTACCTACAGCGGCAGCCTCCCCTCTGTGTAGGCTACCACCCCCCACTTTCCCATCACACACACACACACACACACACACACACACCCACACGCACACCCACACGCACACACACACACACGCGCGCGCGTACACACACACACACACACACACTAAAACACACACACACACACACACTCTCACACACACACACACACACACACACACACACACACACACTAGACCTGCTCCCCTCCCATTTCTCTCCTCTCATGTTTCATTAAAGTGACACCGCATCTCAGACGCTGCCATGGCCATATCCCTTAATAAATAATGCAGTGCAAGGAACAGGAGAGAGACAATGGGGAGATGTGTGTCTGTGTGTATGTTCCTGTTTGTGTGTGTGTGTGTGTGTGTGTGTCTGTGTGTGTGTATGTGTGTGTGTGTGTGTGTGTGTGTGTGTGTGTGTCTGTGCGTGTCTGTGCGTGTGTGTGTGGGGGGGGGGGGCAGTGTGTAGGGTCTGCTAGGCTACTGTTGTGTGTGGGCGAGTGATGTGCTTTAACAGGCCCAGACAGCCGACTGCTGGGGGAGAGACTCTGGTGCCCCTGGCTTGTGTTTGTGGGTGAGAAGGCTGCAAATAGAGTGCTGTCTTGGGCCGCGTCGCGATCACAACACACTGACCTCAGAACAGCAGCCTCTCTCCCACACATGAAGGTGTCGCTCCCTTCCTACAGGGTAAAGGGTTTTGGCATCACCATGGAGCATGATTTCAGCTGAACTGGACTTTATAGCTGAGCTAAAGATCATCTAATTCAGATTGTTTATCATCATATGTTTTTTGTTGCCAAAGAAGTTATTGGCACATTCAGGCAAATGTCTGAGGACATGATTGGGAGTGTGATGGCGCTGTAGTGTCATTGCCACCTGACAACAACTGGTCGACCCAGTTACTTCAAGTCTGTGTTGCTTTAGATAGAAGTGTTGGCAAAATATCAGCAACCTGTAACTTTGCAAACAACACAGGCAGGTGTGAATACACCTGAGTAGCACTTGATCTGAGACACTCTTAGCTGCTGTTTGCTGTTGAGTGTGTAGTGTGTGTCTGTGATGGAGAGAAACATGAAGAAGGGTTCAATCCTACACAGGCTAGAGAAGATGACTGACAGAAAATTAATGAACGTCTGTCTGTGTGTGTGAGCGTTTGTATATGGTGTGTGTGTGTGAGTGCATGTGTGTGAGTGCGTGTGTGTGTGTGTGTGCGTGCGTGTGTGCATGTGGGGTGTGTGTATGTGTGTGTGTTTGTCTGTGCGTGTTTGTGTGTGCGTGCATGCATGTATGTTTGTGTGTGTGCGTGTGTGCGCATGTTTGTGTGTGTTTTTGCGTGTGTGTTCGTTGACACTTCTCTGACAGCTCTCTGGTTTATTTGCCCATGTGTGTGTGGAGCAGTGTGGGGGCTGTCAGGGGGCTGTGTTATTGCCTGGCACTGTTCTGACAGCTTTATTAATGATTTCCCCTCCTCCGCTCTGCCTCAGGTGATGACATAGCAAGGTAGGCGTTGCGCGTCTTCAGTCATGCCTGGAGGACAGACAGTGTATGTAGCCAATCACAAGTGGTCGGAGGAGCCCCACCATCCACCTCCACTCCCCTTCACTGTCGCAGTTCCTCCACACACACACACACACACACACAGAGAAATACAAAGCTCTGCTCGGCTCGCTCGCTCTTCATAGAGAGGAATCCCTGGAGCAGCAGGAGTGTGGTGTGTTTGAAGGTCATTTGATAACTGAGTCTCTCTGGCAGTGTGAAGTCTGAGGAGCCCCCCCAACCCCCCCATCTCCCGACCCCAACCCCCCATCTCCCGACCCCAACCCCCCCATCTCTCTCCCACAGTGGCTCTTGGGTGGCTGTTATTGTGAGTGGGGCTCCACTCTAGTCTGAGTGCACAGTAATGCAAATGGTCTTATTTGTGTTGTTTTTCTTCCCTCTTCGCATCCTGTCCGATCTGAAGTTAAATGATATTAAAAGGCCTTCTTCATAGATCAGTAGCATATGCGCAGGTTTGGCTCCAGCACAAATCTGGCACTTTGATTGTCTTCATGGTGTTTAATTATGTGTACAGTGGTGGTGTTGTGTGTTTAGTCATAGCAGGGACTGTGTTTTGCATTCAGTGATGCTACAGTCTGTTATAACGTAGTGATTTATTTTAAACCTGCGTGACTGAGTGTTGCGTTCCTCGTGCAGGTCTACGTCTGGCTCCAAGAGGAAGCGGCGATACAGGTGAGATCGCATCTCTCTAACTCTCTAAAAGACGACTATGAAGGACCTGTCGCCATGGAAACAGGGGGAGTTAGCTTTAGCACTCCTCACTGTCACCAAGAATATCCTCCACGATTTTTTTTTTATGTTTTGTTTTTTTTGGCGGGTCATCCTCCGCCGCCATAAACATTTTCGTTCTCATCTGATCTGCTGCTGCGATGTGTGTAAGACTGTGTGTGAGTCTGCTGTGTTTGAAGACGGTGTCAATTCTTTCCGTACAGATCTGGAAGCCCAAAGAACAAACACAAAGACAAGAACAAACAAAGAAAGAGGTGAGCGCTAGGTTATTTGCTGCACCAGTACAGCATAGGTTGTCTCTCCACTGCTTCAGACTCAACTGTTGGTGCTCATTGTTCCCTTACACCAGCCATTCATCTGATCTCTCAGTGGCAACAGAAATCTGTAGAACAACATTAGCTGCATTGACACCACTGTATGATATTTCATGTGTACTTTTTTTTCTTGTGTGTGTGTGTATGTGTGTGTGTGTGTGTGTGTGTGTGTGTGTGTGTGTGTGTGTGTGTGTGTGTGTGTGTGTGTGTGTGTGTGTTTCCTCCAGGTCACCCGCGGATTCGCCCAGCAGGAGGTCCCACCGGAGAGGAAGCTGCAGCTCTCGCAGCGCTTCCCTCTCCTCCACAGGGAGCTTCGTCAAGTCCCCCTCCAGGTAGCACACACTGGCCTCCCCCTCCAGCAGCACTGCCCCCTCAGCACACCCTGGAGACACACATGCATCTCTACAAACACATTTCCACCTCCACAAAAAATCAGCTTGTTCCCAATACATAAGGCAGATATGAGCAAATAATATGAAATGCTGCAATAGTTGCAGAGAGCTGAATTAACGCCGGAAATGCATGGCCTAGTTTCTTATGGCAGTTTTTGCACAGAAGAGGAAATGAGGCTCCCAAAATATTGCTTCACTTTGCAGCCTTTTTCATTTTTGATTGACTAACTGTGGTAATTAACAAGTTTGAAATACTAGGGAATTTACTCTATTCCATTAATTCTCCCAAGCCAAGGATTATGGCTTTGAAATCACCCATATTGTCCACACTTGTGCATTTCTTTAAAAGTCCCATTGGGGTAACATGTGCTGTCATATGACGTCTAATGACTTATGAATAAGTTAAGACGTAATTGGTCGGCTTCTCATGGCTTCACTTTTGCCAGAGCATGTGCTGTCCATTATTGTTTACAGTCATTGCTAAAAACTAAATTCTTTCATTGCTAATGACTTGCTACTAACCTCACTGACCCCCCCCCACCCCCCCCAGGCTGAGTGTGAAGCAGCGGACAGGTGGCCACCGGTCCAGTCGCAGCCCCAGCCCGCCCGTGACCGCTGAGAACCCCACCACATGGCAGAACGGCCATCACAGCGACCGCGCCCGCAATGGCAAGGAGCACGTCTACAACCATGTGGACGGAGAAAAGGTGCAAGATGTACGTAGTCTCCTCTCTTCCGCTCCACCACACCCCTCCACACCCCCACACCCCTCCGCCTGACATGCTCTAATGGTGTTTTCCTCCTTGCCTCCCTAGAGCTGACTCTGATGTCTCTGACCCAGCCATGTCTGTGTCGGTAGACCTGCTTGTCCCTTTGTTTGTTTGTTTTTTGACCATTTGTTTATTTCATTATTTTGTTGTTGTTTTGTTTCCTTTTGTCCCACTCGGCTCAGTCTATGTATTGTTCTCCCTCTCTCTGATTGCTCTGTGTGGGTAGCATAGATGTTTTTACAGCCACAATGTGCTCCACACCTCCTTCAGATGAACAGATCTTGCAACCATATGTGGCGTCTCCCTTTTTTTTTTTTGCCTACACTCTCCTGGGGTAGTAAGCAAAACACAGAGAGGATTGTGGGCAGTTAATTAGGCTAGCAACATATCATTCTGAATCCACACAAGAAAATGTACAACATTATGTATGGTGTGGGTGCACATTAAGACACACTGGATACTTAAATGAATATCCAGAGTTTGGACGTTTTTGTGTGCACACATAAAATACTTCAACACTTTTTGGCTAAACAATTCTAGGACATGGAGGCACTTGAACAGAAATTGACATTAAGCAGATGGAAATTCAGCAATTTTGGTATATAAAGATATAAATCCATTGCTAACCCTAGCATAAGATGTGAGCTGTTGCATTTGTTGATACACAATAGTGTCTCATATTACTTTCTATTAGGACTCAAGGACAAACAAGACTTGAAAGGATAAATGATTCACTGCAACAGCTTTGTTCACGTTGATAAAAGGAAATTGGATTAGTCACATCATTATATTAAGCAATGTGTGGTGTTACTGGGATTCAATAATATGAAAGATAATTTATTGATTGGATGGTCAGATGTGTGGCTATAGCTATGAGAAATAGCTCAATAGAAATTGTTCAATGATACTTTAGTCCTACTTAAAACCTTGACGATTAGCACTATTTAAGCATTGTACATAGGGCTGGGACAACGCGTCGACGTTATCGATGACGTCGACGCAAAATATGCGCGTCGATTCGTTAAGCATAATCAGTGTGCCGCTAAATAGTTTCAATTTCACACCTTCAGTGTTTCCCATAAATTGACTAATCTGTGGCTGGGGGCCACGAAATCATTGAGCTGTGCTTTTCACGCACGCAGCCTTTCCTTGCCCCGGCCACTCTCTCTTGTAACGAGCCCGCTGCCCCTCCTCTGCATGTGCGGACAGGTGCATGTAACAAAATATTCACGATTGTTGAAGGATTGTTGTTGCTTGCCACATAGAAGCATTGCATAGAACACGGCGGGCTAAATTGCTATTAAATCCGCTTAGCATCGTGACCATGCTGTGCAAATTTGTTCAAAACTGCTGCATTAAAGTTAACTCTACTTAGTTTGGTCTCCTCAATGTACTATGTTGTGATGAGACCTAGCAAAGTTACGCAATCAAGCAGTATCTCAAAGCTAACGTTAGAATACTGTTTGGATGTTGAGTTTAGCATGCTTACAGTTGTTTGTCAATTTCGTTATTCATGCAGGGCTCATTTTATTGACTCACACTGAATGTTTGCAAAATCCCGATGTAAATGGAAAAGTGTTTTCCAAGACTCAAAAGTGCTTGTCCCAAGGAGAAGTATGAACCGTTATTTGAACTAACTACGTTGTGAATTGCATCCACACATCAGCAGCGTTTTAACTGTGTTAATGTTAATTACAAGGATTCCCTCACGAACGTCGTCTTAAAGTGACAGGCACTCAATTAGACCTATACACTACTGAACTGAACTGAATGCTACCTCTGACTAAGAATGCATTAATTTACAATTGTATAGTCTTTTATTTTGGAATCTTAAGAGCAATAAACATATATTCCAATGTTAAGGAATTCATGTTTTTGTTCATTCAGATATGTAAATCAACATGTATAAGTTGCTATTAGTCAATTAATGGGGCGATAATCGAATCGGACTGAAAAAATGAATCGTTAGATTAATTGATGCATCGAAAAAATAATCGCTAGATTAATCGTTTAAAAAATAATCGTTTATCCCAGCCCTAATTGTACAGTTAGCTACAGTAGTGTCTTTTAGGTAGTTAGATAGATTTGGTACAGCAAATTATAGCTCAGATTTACTCAAATTTGTACATAGCAGCACATAACATATTGAACTGCATAAAAGATGTAAGATCTTCATGCAAATGTCTCTGTTCCTCCCTGCTGGTATGTATCTACTGAGGCTACGGGAAATGGTAAGCTATTTAACACTTTGGGACGAGACTGATTATCATGGCTTTGATTCACAGCTGAGCAGAAACATCAAAGGTGACCCTTGACGTTTTCTATACCAAAACCCACCATCAGTAATATCTGAACCTCAATACATGTGACCTTATTGGGGGGGAAACAATTCACATTAGAGATCATAACAGAATGGTACCAAGGTGATGTGGGCCCCAGGTCCTGGTCAAATAAATGTACATTGGTCTCTTGAATAGAACATGAAGTGGTGTTGCAGATTTATGGATGCTAATTTGGGCTGACTTTGCCCCAGTTTGCATGTGTTACAAGGAGATTTCAACTGCTCTTTCTCTCTCTCTCTCTCTCTCTCTCACACACAAACACACACACACTGCTTGCTTCATCCATTTCTGTTTATTTTCTGCCTCTATTGATTTTTTGAGTGATCTCTTCCCATAAATAAATGCCCAAACTTTTCTGTCTCGTTTGTGTGAAAAGCACTCAAATGCTTTGGAACTGGACCAAGTAGGTTAAATGGGTATGTGTATTATTAGTTTTCTACTTGTCAAATACAGTTGTCTGAAAAGCACATGTTCTGCTCGGTGATACTGTAGTTTCCCTTCCTCCAGATTTGTCTTAATGAATATCCAGCCATCAAGGTGTCCAACAAGCCCCCCCTTTTTTTCTTTACTTGCTTCCTGTTTACTTGTCATCTTGACCTGCATGTTGCCTCTAGGTGGCAGTGTCACTTCTGTCAAACTCCTCCTTCTCCCCCTCCGATAACCAATTCTCTCTCAGTGCGTTTAAATCAGTGGGGATTCAGCCAGAGAGGTGTCATGAACTGGCGCGTGGTTGTTGTTTTTTTAAGGCAGCCTTTTTGCCTGCTGATTTAAACCAATCAGGAGTTTTGGGATCACTGGATTTAGCCCCGATTGGTTTAAAGACAGTTTGCTTGTTAGCAGCTAATGCTAAATTCAGGTGCCATTTTGAGATTCATGAGCCCTCTCTTTCTGTGTGTGTGTGTGTGTGTGTGTGTGTGTGTGTGTGTGTGTGTGTGTAGCCCCCATTCAACGGGCTCTCACTGGGATTGTGGTGCAGCAGGTACTCCTGTTTTGGGGGGTGGGGTGGGGTGGGGCAGGGTGGGGGAGTGCGGGACTATGCCAATTGCTCATCCTGCGTGCAATTTCCTGGTTTTTGCCAGACTAGATTCTCAGTGGCTCTTTGGCTAGCACATGTGCAGTTTCTAGGTGTTTTTCACTCTCTTCCACATCTCAGTCTGTCTTCTTGTTTCTGTCTGTAGTTTGTATTTGACTGCGGCTATGGTTATTTGTTAAATATACTCACATTTATTGAGTGCAGTGCTACAATGTTGAAACTAAATAGGACAACACACAACAGTGACATTGGTATTTTAAAGGGACCCAAGCCATTTGGAATTGCATCTTATAATCAAGAAATCTTCAACTAGGGGTGGTTTCCTAAATGGCTTCGGCTCTCAATCAACCAACTTTCCAACGAAAAACACCATCCACTGCCATTATAGTTCTATATTTACCAGTATATGTTGACACATGAAGTGGTTCCTACTGGACCTCAGATATAAACAGGTCCCCTGGATTGCTACAGACTCCTGAGTGACCATAAGTGTAGCTGGCAAAGAGATACTCCAAAATGTGACTGGGGTCCCTTTTAAATGTGCTGACTCTAGTTCTCCATCTTAGCAGCGATTGCCCCTCCACCCAAATCCCTCTCTCTTCCCTCTCTCCCTCCCTCCTTCCCTTCCTCCTCCCACTCCCCCATCCATTCGTGTTGTCTGTGACTCACTCCTCTGTTGTCCTGACTTGCTCCTCTCTCCCTCTTTGTCATCTACCAGAGTCTGCATGTCCTTGGCCTTCCACCCTTCTGTAGCAATTCTACTTGTACAATGGGTTTCATTCTGTTACTTCATATGAACCTCTATCCACAAACCTTAACCCCCACCTTCTCCCGTTTGATACAACCGTGGCTGCATTTGTTCAAGCGAAAAAGACAGCAAATGATATAGTTTGTTTTTAGTTTCTTTATTGAAATTGATCTTTCCCTCTCTTGCGAGATCCGTCTTTGTTTTTGTTTTTAGTTTTTAAATATTATTTTTATTTTCTTGTTTGTTGGTTAAATTTTTCAGCTCTTAGTTATGTTTGTTGGTTTGTTTCTTATCTCCTTAGTGTCAGGATCAGTTCTTAGCATTGATACTAAAAGAACTCATTGTCTTTTTTCCATTCCGCTGCGGAGAACTTTCCTTTCTTCTTTTTTGTTATTGTTTTGTTATTGTTTTGTCTTCCTTTTTCTTATTTTTGTTGATATTGCATACGTGTCTCTGATTGAAATGGAAGGTAGGTAACGCTCTGCCTACGCACGTGGTCTTTATGCAGATGAGAATGTGAGAAGCACCCTAGCTTGACTTCAATGTTTCTATCTCTTTTTTTCTTTTCGTTTATTTATGAAAAAAAAAACATCAGATTACTCTATAATTATGGTAGTTTTCTCTCTAAATTCCGACTCCTTAAATCTATCTTTTTTTAACCTCTATTCCTTAACTCTCATGCTGAAGTGGCCAGCACACTGCCCTTCTCTCAGGTCCATGTCCTTCCCCACCTCCATCTCTCACACACACTCTCTGTCTCTCTCTGTTCTGTTTGGGTAGAATGCATCCATGTGTGTGCCGCATTTTCTGTTCCTTGGTGAAATGGTACATTCGTTCTATGATTTGTTCATGTTTTCATTTTTGTTTTTTGTGTGCGTGAAGGCCATTTTTAACTACGGTCACCTGCATCGGGAGGTTCTGTGTACTCCTACTGTAGTGCTACAGCGCTGCTTTTTTCTGGGGTGGAGTAGGGTGCTTCTTTGGACAGGGGAAAAAAGACTTATCCTTTCTCTGTGTTTTGGAAACTACCAAATGCAGTGTCAGCTAAGGAACTAGCTCATCAGAGACAGGAAAGAGCCACACAGGATGGTTTCACTCTGTGAATTCCTCTATTCTTCATGCAAGACTAGCGTTTACTTGCCCTTTGTAAGACAAACGTGTTCCATTTATGAAGGTTGACTCCTAATGTAAATGGAATGTCAGCTAAAATGCTTTATTTCAAAAGAACATGGTGTAGACACAGGTTTGAGAGAGATTAACCTAGAATTGGATAACAGTACATGACTGGACCCTGATGCAGTCAAAACATTCATGTTTAAACATTATTCTCTCTTTAAAGAAAGCACCAGTACTTAAATCCAGATGTGAAGAGAGCTTGTGGTAATACTTATCAGAAAGTGGTGCCAAAGCATACATTTTTCAGTTTTCAAGCTCAAATCAAATGACCAAAACCACTTCTCTGGATAAATTCTTAATATTTATTGATTTACAAGACAGTCAGCCCTGCTTTCTCACCTGAGATTATTATCACTAACTAATTATTTTTCATTTACAGGATAATTAAATGCAAATTGACTGTAACGTTGTACACTGCATAACAACACCCGATAAAAGACATAAATAATAAACAAAGAGGGGAAAAAAACTAAAGTGAGATATCCAGTAATAACAAATTATACATTATAGTCGTGGCATAAGAACAAAATTCACTAATTAGTAGGATGAATTAGAATGCTGAAACTAACCATGGGATTCAGTAAAAGCTCATTTTTGGCCAGAGTAGAGGACTGAAGGTAGCTGGAAATGCATACGTATGTACGTATATCTTTTAGTGTCAGTGTTTCCCCTGCACATTGCAACTTTTTCTCTTCCGTTTTCCTATTTGATTTGATTTCCATGCATTGTCTCATTGACTCACTGCCAGGGAAGGGTTTTGTGTCTTTTTCTCTTGCATTTTATGACTCTAATGATGCACTTATGTTGCCCCACTTTTCCCTTTTCTTCATACCTTACCTACTAAAGGAGGGAAAACCACTTTATTGGTAAGTGGATGTTAACCAAAAGGGAGTTAAACAGAGTAACGATTAAAAAAATCAAAGGAAATGGGTCGCTGTTCACATCTCAGCAATTGTCTGCAGGAAAAAAAAATCGACAAACAGAAGTTACTCTTCAGTAAAAAGACGATTTGTTTTCTGATTCGACTGATTCTATTATTGTGAATCTTTATTTTGTTCCTTCCATTTCTGTGATGTTCTGTCAAGTTGTCTATTTTTTGCGTTGGTTTCACGTTTTTTGTTTTTAGCCATTTTCTAAAATTGAAGACGTCCTCCTTTTCTACTCTACAAAGTCTCTGTTGCTTTCTATCCTCTCTCTTCTCTTCTCTTGATCTTAGATTTGTTTCACACTTTTACATTGTTTCCTTTTACTCCTCTTCTTAACTATTTCCTTTTGTTCTTTGGGGATTTTGATTTTCTTCGACTCATTATGGTTTTGCATGCCAAGTATTGCATGCGCTGCACCATAGAGGACTGTCTATAAGCCATATTGAGAAAAACGTAGATCTTTTTTTCTTTTTTAGATATTTACCCTTTTTTGGCAAATGCACCATAGCGCTTCCTCTCATCCTAGGGAACATTCTAAGGCCCTTTCTCTGTTTTTTTTCTTTGTTTTTCTTTTTCTTTTGGGTTTGTTGGTTATCGTTTCTGCACAGAAGCTCCGAGCACTGGCCTCCTGCTCTCCGAGCCTGCAGATCTGTCCGTCGCCCCAGCTGAAGGAGGCCCGGCTCCAGGGTACCCCGGGTAAGAGTCCCGGAGGGGCGCCAGCCCAGCACCACCACCACCATCACCACCACCACCACCACCATCAAGGGGCGGCAGGGGACGCCCCTCACGGGGACGACAAGCAGCCGGACTCGGGCAGGCCAACTGCGGGGTCGTCACGGAGACGCAGGGGCCGCCATCGAGGTCAGAGAAAGGCCTCCCATTCGCCAGGCCACAGCTCTGACTCCGCCCACTCGCAGCACAACCCGCCCACCAAAGGCAAAAGCTCCCATCAGAAGAAGTGAGTCACCTGTCACCTGTCTCCCTGCTGTCATGCACACAAACATATCCACACATGAAACCTTAATGGAATTCTGAAAAAAACAAGAAGGCAATGTTTTCAGACAGTTCAGTCTGCTTCAGGCTTTAAATTGCATTTCTTTTCCGGACCATAAAAATATTCAGATGAATCTATAAAATCTGACGCAAATGAACGCATTGAGGAAGTAGGATTGTTTCACTTTTCCTTCCAGGTTACATCATTAGGGGTTAAAAAAAAAAAATCAGGGCAACAATAAACTATATATGGCACCGTTAAACAAGACTTTACCAATACCTTATGCTGATTGATATCATGCTTTTCTCCCAGCTTGCATTCACTGTAAGTTCTGCTTTATAAGATTTGCAACCTAACAGACACTTTATATTCCAGTGCTCATATGAGATATATGACTTGTCTCTTGCATCACTACTCCCTCCCTGCATCAGGACGAAAGGAGCTCATTCGTCCAAGCGACAGCACCGCGAGCGGGCTCACCGCAGCTCGTCAGCGTCCCCGTCGCGGCACCGGCACGGGTCCGGCCACAAGAAGAGCAAGTCACGCAGCGGCCTCCGCCAGCGCAGCAGCTCCTGGAGCAGCCGGCACTCGTCGTCCCCGTCCAACTCCCGCGAGCGCACCACCAGCAAGGCCTCGCCACACGCCCGCCAGAACACCTCCAGGTGACCCCAACACACCACACCACACCCACACCCACACCACACCACACCGCAACACCCCCACACCCACACCCACACCACACCACACCACACCGCAACACCCCCACACCCACACCACACCACACCCACACCCACACCACACCCACACCCACACCACACCACACCACACCCACACCACACCACACCACACCCACAGCACACCCACACCACACCACACCACACCGCAACACCCCCACACCCACACCACACCACACCCACACCCACACCACACCCACACCACACCGCAACACCCCCACACCCACACCACAACACCCCACATCTACACCCACTACTCAGGGCTGCAGCTCAGTCTAGCTCAGACTCGCATACAGGCACATAGTGTAATGCCACACCAAATGAAACAGATTGCCGATGCAGATTGCAGATGCCACCATCACGAAAATGCCTTTTTATTACAGTTTTTCACAATTGCTAAAACACTAAACTCTGAGCAAATTCTCAGTTGCCCTTTGCTCTTTTTGCACACATATAAAACACAATTTGCAGATCTCGTAGACTCTTTTTGCAAAACCCTAAATACATTATCATGCAATAAGACACATTTTGCATTGTGATGCACTTGGTAACCACAAGTGACAAAAGGTGAACACAAGTAGAGCACAAACCCCCATTCTCAATACTTTATGTTTACTGGATTTGTAGTAATTGTTGAATCCAGTGAGTTATGAAATCATTTTGCTTTGTCTTGTTTTGTTTTGTTTTTTAGATGCAAAATGCATTTACTGTATTGTACACAATGGACATCTCTCCTGGAGCTATATGAGCTGCCCTGAACACTGTGTTTTTTATTTTTTGATATTGTGTCTCATGACTGCTCAGTAGTGTTTTCATTGTGACTGCTTTGTGAGATGATCTGAAGACAGTGTTTGGTTTTGAGCACAGGTACAACTGAGGCGATTATTCAGTTTTGCAGAGGTTAGCAAAGGTCTTGGGAATGTAGTTTGATTTTGTAGTAGTTTGGTTTATAGTTAGTACTTATGTTTATAGTTTTGAGGAAAAGATGGCAGGTTTCAAAAAATGTGTTTTAACAGTTGTGGAGAACTATATAATCAGATGACAACTGAAAGTCCTAAGATGGAGGCACAGTTGTGCTTTTAGATGGACTTAGGACTTTAGAAAGGCAATGGGGGTATTTTGAGTAACTGGGTCATTGAAAATGAGGGGATTGTGGTGGGACCCTTTTGTTTGAATAAATTGGCATTCACTAACCCACTATTGCTAGATATAAAATCTTCTAGCTACTCATGCGTTGTATTGTATTGTATTTACACGGCCACTCACATCTGGACTGGTAGCTGGTAAATGGTCTGCATTTTCCTCACTCTGTCCTGTGTGGCTGTCTCTAGGGACCGAGACGGCGCACACCACTCAGACGCAGAGAGCCGAGCACACAGGCGCTCCCGGAGCTACTCGCCCATACGCAAGAGGAGGAGAGACTCACCCAGCTTCATGGAGGCCAGGAGAATCACCAGGTAAGGCGTCAGAAACACCCACACACTTCGCACGCAGCCTTCCACAGCACACACACGCACACACACACACACACACACTCACTCACACATACACATGCACACATACCATGGAACATTCATATTCTTTGTACATCTATGAAGAATAAACGCTACTGGATGGTGAATTGCAGCAATGACGTCATGTGAGCTGTAGCCCTCCTCTGGGATTTCATGCAGCATAGATGTGCTGAGCTACGTGTTAGCGAGCGTTACGTTAGCGTGAAACCTGAATGCACAGATGAGACTCCGATCCCCATCTCCATTCATAATCATCAGCTGCTCAAGAGCAACACTGACATCTATGGGTAGAGCCTGTTATCTCCATGCTGCAAGCTGAACTGGTCATCAACACTTGTTTATCCACCAGTGGTTAATGTCATAGGAAATGTGTGCTTATTTTCTGTGATAGATTGTTATGTGTATTATAATGGAATCTTTTTTTCTGCAGTGATTTACCAATGTGCTTTAATGTGCTCCCAATTTCAGATGGTGTAGATAGATGCCATGAGTTATAGTGTTCACTGTCTCACTCCTGCGTTAAGGTTCCCATGAAGACAACAGATGGAATGCTACTGAGCCACAAGCAAGGTTACCGTGGTAACTGTTGCTGTGCAGCAGGACTCTCCTAGCGCTCTCCTCCTGAATCTGCTTGGTGAAGCAGCTAATTCCCAGACAGCCTACCCAGAGTACATCTCTCTCTCTCTCCTTCTCTCTCTCTCTCTCTCTTTTTCTCTCCCTCCCTCTCTGTTCTCATCTCACATGCTCTGTTTTTGCTTCCTGATCTTTCCTCAGACCACTCTAAAACCATAACTGCTCTAGAGACGCTGTTGAACTTGGACATATTTACTAATGCTGGCACACAACAGTCTGACAGCACTATCAAGAGGCTACAGTGCATAATGACTTTTACAGACCATCCATGGCAACAATTATAATTTCATTAGTGGTTATTTTTATACTGATTCTTTTGTCTCCAATGTGTGACCAATTTGAATCAGAATTTGATGGGGGGAAAAAGCTCAGGCTCTATGATAGTGCTGGAACTGGAATCCAAACACATAATAGATATCACAAACACACTGGGTGACACATAATAGGTATCACAAGCAGTAACACACTGGGTGACACATAATAGGTATCACAAACACACTGGGTGACACATACTGTAATAGGTATCACAAACACACTGGATGACACATAATAGGTATCACAAACACACTGGGTGACACATAATGGGTATCACAAACACACTGGGTGACACATAATAGGTATCACAAACACACTGGGTGCACTCTAACCCTTTGGCTCTGCTCTAACCTGATAGGATTTCTAATGTCTCCCCTAACATGTCATGTCTAAGCCACACAACCTGATGGGGTGCCGCAAGATGGGTTACGTCTGTCACTTAGTTCACTGCATATGATAATGTTGATGTACCTGTGTGTGTGTGTGCCTGTGCATGTGTGTGTGTGTGTGTGTGTGTGTGTGTGTGCGTGTGTTTGTGTGTGTGTGTGTGTGTGTGTGTGCGTGTGTTTGTGTGTGTGTGTGTGTGTGTGTGTGTGTGTGTGTGTGTGTGTGTGTGTGTGTGTGAGAGAGAGAGAAAGAGTTTATACTTGTCACAGTGTGGAAATGGGAACTTGCTTCAGACACTAACCAATGCAGCTAATCTTTTTCAACCTCACTTTCAGTCTGACAACTAATTACCTTTACAAAGACACCAGCCATGTCCTCAACTCTTTTATGCCTGAACAAATTACCCACCCAAATTACCCCAGGGTTCCACCTGACATTGCTTTTATGATGGAGAGAACTTTTATAATCTAATTTGCATGTAGTTCTTTGTAGTATTGACATCCATTTGAAAATGATTTGAAAGAAAATTAACCTTGAAAAATCCAAATCTCACAGTCCCACAGTCTTAAACGTTATTATGATGCAAGGCTTATAGTTGAATGCAAATGATTTAAATGGAAATTTGTTCAGTGAATGAAGGAGTGTAAAGTTTTTAAAGTTTATCAGTCATGAGCCAGATCACTTACTTCCTTGCACCTCCGTCTCTTCTTCCTCACACCGTCTTCTCTCTCTCTCTCTCTCTCTCTCTCTCTCTCTCTATCTCTATCTTTTTGTATCTCTCCCTCCCTCTCTCTCCCTCTCTCCCTCCCTCTCTTCCTCTCTATCTCTCTCTCTCTATACATCTCTCTCTCTTTCTTTGTATCTCTCCCTCCCTCTCTCTCTTTTTCTCTTCCTCTCTATCTCTCTCTATCTCTCTCTCTCTTTCTTTGTATCTCTCCCTCCCTCTCTCTCTTCCTCTATCTCTCTTTCTCTCCCCCCCTCTCTCTCTCCCTCTCTCTCCTCCCTCTTCTCCACCCCTCAGCGCTCGTAAGCGGCCCATCCCGTACTACCGGCCCAGCCCGTCCTCCTCCAGCTCTGGGAGCAGCCACAGCAGCTACAGTCGGAGTCGCAGCCGCAGCTACGACAGCTACAGCAGCTACAGCCGCAGCCGGAGTCACAGCCGCAGTCGCTCCCGCAGTCGCTCCCGCAGCCCCAGCCAGCCCCACAGCTACTACAGCCGCAGCAGCTATGGCAGCCCTGGCTTCTGACCAGCCGTGGACAGAGAGAGAGAGAGAGAGAGAGAGAGAGAGAGAGAGAGATGGCGAGATGACCTTTTAAAAGCCACTTTAGAGTGACATGACAAAGGGCTAAGAGAGAGTGGACATCAAGATGGGTGGGGGGGGGGGGGGGGGGGGGCTGTGTACTTCATTTATGCCCTGTAGGGTTTTTTTTTTTTTTTCTTCAGTTTTTTCATTCATAGCAACACCAAGCTAAGGACCCAGTTAGGAGGACATCTTGTCCATTCACATTTTGTCCATTCTTTCATTTAGAGAACCACAGCCCTTTTACTGACCAGACACTCCAATTGTCCAAAGGACTTTCCCCATGAGGCCCATAGGCCTGAGGAGCGCAGTCTGGGGTGAAAGACAGAATGTCTAGAGAGAAGCTGCACAGAAGCTTCAAAATCAGACACGAGTCCTCATCATTCTCACTTCATTTCAGCACATAGCTGGACTGGGTCAAAGGGTTGTTATTAGACCAACAGTCTTACCACGAGGCCCTGTACATCCCCTAACCAAACGGATACATAACAGGGACGTCTGTCCAATTCTGCGTCTCTATTTGGTCTAGTAATCAAATAAATTAATGTTGAATCAGCGAAGACGCGAAATCACCAAATTGTTTTATTTTCAGTTTGTCTTTTTTTCCTTACCTTGTGGTGAAGTGATGGCCTGGGATAAGGACAGGCTCTCAACAGCAGCAGCATATCCGAGTACTGAAGGAAAATCACTACAGACTGCAATCTGAAAACTGATGGATTTTTATTTTACATATGGACACATCCACGTGAAGTATTGACTTGTCAGTCGCTTTGTATAGTATGCAACACATGCACACACGATGTGATCGGACTGTCTTCTGAGACTTTTTTTTATTGCTGCAGAACAAAAAAAATATAAAAGTGCATTCCTTCAAATTCTTCCTCATAGGAATGGGCTTTCCTGCTAGATTCTGTGGGAAATGAAAAGTTGCAGAAACATCTTGAGAAGTCACAGAAGAATGACAAGAGATTTGAAAAAAAAAAAAAAAAAGTATTGCCCCAAAGACTGTTCAGCTATCAAATATCTTCATGATGAACAAAAAAGCAAGAACAAGTAGATTTAGATGACTGATTATTTACTGCAACCTTTGACTGTTTTTATTTGTTTTGTTTTGTTATTATTTTGTATGAGATGTACCATATATTATGTAAGGGTGTCTGGTTTTGAGAACTAAACTGCAAGTTCAGGCTGTAAACTATGCACTGTATATCCAATGTTATTGATTATGAGGCTTTCTGTGTGTGTGTGTGTGTGTGTGTGTGTGTGTGTGTGTGTGTGTGTGTGTGTGTGTGTGTGTGTGTGTGTGTGTGTGTGTGTGTGAAGACACAGCATGATGCACCAGAGGTGAGGCTGCTGCTTACAGGGGAAGTTCCCAGTCAGTGTTACATGTCTTGGGGTCTGGGCCACCACCTGTTCCCCCATCCCTAGCCTCCACCAGACCCAAGCAACTATCATCCTACCCCTGACAGAAGTGTGTGTGTGTGTGTGTGGGTGTATGTGTGTGTGTATGTGTGTTTGGGGTGGGTGGGGGGGATACTTTTGTACTATACTTCTATTTATTTATTTGTTTGTTCTTGTCCCTGTCTACAAGACTGGGCTGTTACACTAGGTGAGGTGACAGCCCTGAGGGACTGGGGTCCCCATTTCATGTCAGCAGCTGTGCTGTAGCCGAGGTAAACAGTGACGTGAGCGCGGGAGATTTCAGCTCAGCATGTTGTCGTGGTTGCTCTGTACTGCCGCGGCACCCGAAGGCCTGGGACTCCACACGGTACATGCACTTCTGTAGGCCTGCCTTTTCAGTCCAGATTTATTTATATGAGTTATTTATGGCTTGTTTATTTATTGTTATTATTTATTTATTGCTTATTTATTTGAATATGTATGTATTTATTTATGTATTTATCTATTTATCAACCTTTATTTATTCACTGACAAATTCCACAATGTGAAGTGGTTTATGTGTGTAAACGAACCAATGTGATCACTGATATTGCATCGGTAGGCTTATTTTAAATGATTGTTATTATTTGAGTTCTTGCTTCCTTTATAATGCAATGGGACTTGAGGGAGGAGTTATGCAGATGAAGGGAGTTGGGCACATGTGTTTTCTGTCTGCATGGCTCTCCTGATTGGTTCGCTGGAGATCCGGATAGACTCCCTACACCCATGCATCTCTACACTGGCTGCTGATTCTGGAGACGACAATGTTTACATAGGTTATTCATTCTTTCCAGAACTGTCTTTTGGTGCCAGCATGGATTTTAAACATCAGTTATTACACGTTTTTATCCACTCCAATCAGATCCCTCCACCCTGGTCAGACCCTAATGATATGTGTGGGCTCGTCCAAATCAGTGAAGTAGTAGCCTACTAAAGTGGCGCTAGGTTGCAGTTGCCATGGTTAATCTTTTTTTTTTTTCACTGCGTTCGTGAAGTCCTGCACATTGCTCTTACGTGGGTGGTCTCTTGGCAACCAGCTAACAAGCGTTTCCTTGACAAGTTTGTTCTTCACTTGTGTAACGGCATGAAAAGGGGAGGAAAGGCCACTAATTGAGACAACAATGTTAAAGTCCCTAAGCTCTGTTTAAGGAAAATAAAAAAATTAAAATGGAAGTGCAATCAGGGAACACCCCCCAGTCTTCCTAACAATTCATCAGAGATCCTTCCTCCTTCTCCACGCGTTACATCAATAATGTAACTATGCTCAACTTTGTGTAATAAATATTCAAATCTTTTCAGAAATGAATACCAAGCCCTACCCTTGGTATTGTATAAAACTCAGTAGTTGTAGTGTTCTAGTTATTATTATTATTATTATTATACAGAACAATAAAGTATGTTATAATGGAAAACAAGCCTCATTTGCCTGATTGTCATTTGTGCATTGCCTACTTTCAGCTCTAGGGGGCACTAGGGTTACCTTTTTCATTCAGTCTGGGTTCGATGAAATCCCTAGAATGTTCCAGTGACCCTGTGTTAAAATGTAACATCTATTTTAAGGGTGCTGGTGTGTTTTGTAGTAAGAACTCAAAATCACTATTGTCTCTTGTCAAAATGATTGTGTGTAAATATAGAATGCTGTCAGAATAATATATTATACACTCATTCATCTGATAAAGAAATCACTTATGACTGCTTGTGAAAGTATAGTGATAGTAAATATAAACCTGGTAGGATATTTTTGTCATTACTACATAGTTATCCATTCCTGACAGTTGTTATCACTAACTGTATTTTTTTACTTTTAAGTAAATGTTTTTGGTACATCTCTGTCGTCATAGTGTCTAAAGGGCAAGACTAGAGTAACATTTCACTCAGTCTTGCATTCAGTCAGGTTTACATGAAACTTCTAGAATCTAGAAAGTTCCAGTGACCTTCTATTAAAAGGTAACACTTATTTTAAGGGCCCTATGTCTGGCCATATGGTAGTGAGTTCTTTAATAATCACTACAATCACACATTAGCCATACAGCGTACAGAAGTCTTACAAAACAGTGTTGATATAATCAGTCTAGAATAAATATATTTTAACACCCATGTATTTGATATTGGCAACAAATCAGGTGCTGCTTGCTAAAGAGAAGAAATGTGGTAGGGTTTATCATTTTTGTCACTGCATAGTCAACATGACAGTTGTCACCAATTATTATTACTTCAAGTATTGTGTTGGTCTGTTTGTGCAGCTTTGTCTGCTTTACAGATAATGTGATTCTGCAGAAGGGCGCTCATATTCTGTCTGTGTGTGTGTGTGTGTTTGTGTGTGTGTGTGTATGTGTGTGTGTGTGTTTGTTTCCTTTGGATCATAAGTAAAAGGGAGGTAGCTGAAGCACTCAGGCAGACTGCCAGGCTCTTCGGCTGTCCCACCGGTCCAGGCTGTCATCCCTCATCTCCAATGGCCTGACACCAGGGAGATAATGACAGTGTCCAGAGACAGCAAAACTCTCATGCCCCTGGCAGCGCTTGGTCAACAACACAGCGCACATATTCTATCTCTCTCTCTCTCTCACACACACACACACACACACACACACACACACAGTACATTAACATACACACATATGCTAACTCACACACATACTGTATGTATGCATGTGTGCACACACCCTATGCCAGCTGTGTAGAGTTATATATATGGTCGTGGAAATGACACAGTGGCTTAGTGAAACTCTCGTGTGTGTGACAGCTGGGCAACATGAACAATGTTTTGTGATCATCTATCCAAAAGCACACAGAACATGCAGATGCAGCTAGCATTCATCACATAGTGTACTTGTAGGGAAAAGTCTTCATGGTGCATTTCAGCCAATTCAATTCTCGTTTGTGGAGGGTGTTGGGAGGTATATTTGATGCACTCATGCTCACTTACAATGTGCATGTAAAAACACTTATATGAAGTTACTTTTCAGAAGGAAATACAGGGTGAAACGATCAACATTTTGAAACATTTTATGAAAGAGCAATAATGTTGTGCAGTGTTTAAAAACAAATCCTGTCAAACCACAAAGTTGTGAAGAAAATATTTAACCACACATTCCAGAAATATTTAGCACTTACTACATATGCAAGTGGTTTAAAAGGCTGCAATACACAGCATGATCATTGAAGATATTGAATTATTTTAGGATATTACAGTATGTCATGATATTCAGAAGGACATGATATTGAAGGACAGAGCATTTGTTTTGGTTGCATCTTGGCATCAGTCTGCCAGTGGCGCTGGACAATCAGAGGGCCTGGATGGCATGGGATAAAGACTCCTCTGGGCATATCAGCGCCAGCACCTGTCTGCACTCTCTGTCCATTTCACTCAAGGCTCCATAACATATAACATATATGACTGGGTTTATGTCAGCGTACTTGTTAGTTAAACTATGTCCATCGAGACATGCATTCATATATAGGGCTGCTATATGAGCAGCACTTAGCATGCCCATCTCTCAGTGCCCTTCTCTCAAATTATAGAATGTGTACGTATATAAAATTATATTAGTATGATATATTTGATATATTTAAAAGGTTTCATATCTGCTGCCTCGGTTGTACTGGAAAATACGCTATTATTATAATGGCAAGTAAAAAAAACAGTAAATTATCCCATGAATTATTATTATATTTAAATTGACATCATGGATGTGTGATTGACTGGTAACTATTGAAGATTCTCTGAAGATATCTAGTTTGATATCCAAGGGAATTTTGGAGATTTCCCAGAGTCATCCAAAGATTTCAGCACAAATGTGACTGGTCACATATTGCACTGTCCATATATGTCACAGGAGGGGGCTATACACTACATGTTGCGGTTCTAATTATGCTGAGTTGGACCAACTGTGTTACAACAGGCTCCTAGATTCCTCTTTGCCCCTATAATGTTGGAAGAAGGGGGGGCCGGATTACAATTGGGGGGTCAGGCACATTGTGCTTGGCAGCTGTGTTGAAGAGGGCCCTTGCATTGGATTCCATTCTAATGCTTGGTCCGCCATGAATAGACATTCTAGTCACTTCTATAAATATCTGGAGGGGAGGGGGGACAGTGGGGGATCAGGAGGAGTGTCTGGAGGGGTGGGCTGAGGGCTGGCTATAAAAGCAGCCGGCCGACAAGCACTCAGTACCTTTTCAGAAAAGTTATTTCTCCAACTTCTTCCTCAGACCGAGCAGTTGACAGGAGACATGGAGAGGCGCATTCCGTTCACCTTCCTCCGCACCCCCAGCTGGGACCCCTTCCGCGACTGGTACCAGGGCAGCCGTCTGTTCGACCAGTCCTTCGGCATGCCCTCCCTGCCCGAGGAGTTCAACCCCTTCCCCAGCACCCACTGGCCCGGCTACATCCGCCAGGGCCTGCCCGCCACCCCTGGAGAAATGCCCTCCCAGATGATGCCCTCCCCGATGATGCCCCAGGTGCCCATGATGCCCCCAGTGTCACCCGTCTATGCCCGCGCCCTCTCCCGACAGCTGAGCACCGGCATGTCCGAGATCAAACAGACAGCGGACAGCTGGAAGGTCAGCCTGGACGTCAACCACTTTTCCCCCGAGGAGATTGTGGTGAAGACCAAAGACGGCGTGGTTGAGATCACAGGTGAGACTTTTAACTGCCCCTCTCTAAATAGTTCAGGGGACTTCTGGGATTACTTTGCTTGTTGACATGATACTGTTTTGCTTGGGCTTGAGTTTGTGTCTGGCCAACTGTTAGAATTGTCTATGCTGGCTTGTCATAATCTTAAAGAGAGCATGGACTACACATTCACTCATTTAGTCAGCCGCTGACATTTCAGTATGGATATTCTATAAACAGTGCCTGCAGATGTAGATACTGTATGTAATCATACTGTACAATGAGTATTTGAGGTTCTTGTGGGGACACATAAAAGTTGTTAGATTTGGACATCACATTGAAATTCGTGTCATTGGATTATTGGCTTGCATTCCTGCACACTCCACAAGACTACTGAGAGGCACAAACATATTTTCTAAGAAGTGTGTGAGAGATGGCAAAGAAGCAACAGACCCACTCTGCACACGCTGACACAAAACACAAGACTGGCAGTGTGTTGACTTTTGAAACCGACTTGTGTGTACTTCTTAGAGTTGAAGCACAAGTGCTCAAAAGTGCAAACAAGCCACTAGGCGTCGGTTTAAAAGCACCATGTTCCCAACTGTCTGCAGGGAGGGGAGTGGTTGGAACAGAGCCTGGCCCTCGATAATACCGTTCAGATTCCTCAGACGTTAAACAACCCTCCACAAATCAGACTCGGCCTTTGGAGGAGTGCCTTTCAGCAGCAGCATCTATAAATTAAGAGCTGTGACAGAATGTTTAGTCTTTTTACTAAGTCTGCCTCTTAATCAGGAATAAACTAATTGCTCATGAAGGCCTCCTTTCCTAATATGATGATGATATGAACTGTTGGGAGGCCTGTCAGACATCTCCATGAGTACATGAGGGCAACATGACTTGGCGCAGTGTCTCTGGGGTGTTACTGAAAAGCCCTAGCCTCTGAGAGCATCAAGGAGCGGAGCGTACACCATGCCCATTTGATACCCCCTAAAGCTCGCCAGCCCGCCTGCTGAGCGTCCCACAGGGAGAGGAGACGGGGTGCCCACTGCTCCCCCTCGTTGTCAGTCCGTCGTCAAAGCAAATAGACGGGCACAGGCACTTCACAGCGAGGCCCGAAGGACCTGGAGAGGGCTGGAGTGACAGCTTGAGTGGAACATGCCTGCAACACTTCACACAATGCCCTGATAGTGTAGTGCACCAACACAGAGTCAGTTACCAAGGCAGAGAAGATTACTCTGAACCTATAGAATCAATTCCCCCCCTACTGACTGCATGAGCAGCACAATACATGCAGCAGTAAACAGTCCACTCTGTGAGAGGGCACAGAGCCGGCCACTTATCAGGGTCATGGCTGATCACTGTCAGCCTATAGAATCAAGTGCTCTTACATAAACAAACACATTCCACTGGATAAACACTGCAGTCATCTACATACACCATATATTCCGTCCCATGACAAGACACAGTCATTTTTAAAGGCATTGACTGAAAACATATACTGTAGAATCACAAGCAACTGCCTTCATATTGATTCTTTAACTGGTCTTAATATGGTGGCGTTTAACATTATGATTAGGCTTTTAGAGGGTTTTGAGCACATGCTATGGTTTGAAGACAGGAATGTCCACCACAGTTGGCTACCCAGTGCTTCAGTGGCTCTGGCTAAGCTCAGTGTGTGTGTTTACTCTTCTCAGGAAAGCACGAGGAGAGGAGAGACGAGCACGGCTACATTTCCAGATGCTTCACAAGGAAATACACGTAAGTGCACTAAACATTACAGTGGCAGACAGCAGGTGTGGGGTCCAGAGACAATGTATATTAATGACCGGAGAACAACAGACACCTCAGGGCATTTGTTTAGAGTGATGTGTAAATAATGATAATTTTATTATTTGCTAATTATGGATTATATAACATTGTAAAAGCTCTGAATTTAGCAATATAAAGATAAAGAAATCCTATTTTTTTTGTCATAATTTTGCCACAAGAATAAATGGCCCTTGACAGAACACTATTCCTTCAAAGGCCTTTCCAAGACCTTATCAGATTTTCATCGCTACGCCAAACATCTAAGGCAAAGAGCACTGTCTTCTGGGATATACAATCCTTCTATGGCTTCTCCTGTTAATCCCATGATTTAAGTGAGCTAACATCTTGTCAAAGTCATATTTTATGGCTGGGAACTGTTACGTAACCATGGAAGGGAGGGCTATTCCTGTTGAGCTCTGTTACAATGCGATGCTCTTTGCCAAAGTTCCTGCATATTGTGGGACAACCACTTATTACCATATATTGCTTGTTTTGCAACTTACTGGCAGAATCTGCAATTGTAATTGAAGACACTTCTGCTAAATTCAGGGAATCACTCCTCGTAGTTATCTAGCTGTCTGTTCAGGCTGTGCTCAGAAAAAGAGGCTGGTGTTCGTACGCTGACTCTGTAAATATGAAACAGAGTGTGTCGGACTGAGCCATAAAATAATTCCTGGAAATGGGCATACTGCTTCAGGAGCACGAAAGTGAGGCGTGTATTTTGATTGGCTGCTGAGGTCAAGTATTAAAGGTACTGTCTATGAGGTCACAGACAGTACCTTTAATATCTGCAGATCGAGATGGGTTTGTCAGTTCCTTTGCCAAGCAGATAAAAGTGTGCATCTCTGAACCAGAGGGAAGACATGCTGTGATCTCAAGACAAGAACTTTCTGGAATAAGAAAGTTGTGTATTTAAGTTAACAAGATAGGGGGGGAAACAATGTTTAGCATCTGGAGATAGTTATACTAATATTGGGAGTGTTAGTCTCACATAGGCGTTTATCCACTTGTGTATCAAATTCCGGTCCCTCCCCATTTTTAACCTCTCAAACCTCTAAGTCATTTTTTATTCACAAGAAATATGTTTGTGGTTTTCTATGGTACTGTATGGTACATGTGTTCATTATGTGAATGTGCAGTATATAATCAACATGGCACATGTGTTCATTATGGGACAATGTGCAGTAAATAATCAAGCCAGATTATTAGCTAGAGGCTACTGGGCAGGAGTGGATGATTTATTGTCCAAAACATTCAGTGCTTGTTTGAATACTTTGTAAATCACTGACATTGTAGTTGTATTAGCTTTGACCAGGTTGTTAAGCAAGTGTGATGGTGTGAAATGTGAAAGGTGGGTTAAAATCATAGAACAGAAAGGCTCATAGAACACAAGGCCTTCAAAGCCTTCTGTTGCCATCTAGAGGACACACTGTAGTACTGTGCAATACTGTGCCATCATATTCACACCCTTTTACCGACCTACAGTATGATGTCTTTTCCTAAACTGTGTAGTCAGTGTGTCAGTATAGGTTATTAACAGCACAACATCTTACACATTTTTTTGATCATATTCACTGAAACCGACACTATACTCCGACAGAACAACATAAATCAACCGGTTTAAGAAAAAAAAAACGCACTTCTACCTCCACCTAAAGCCTGTTATTTGTTTTGCAAAAATCCACAGCTCCCAGTTCTTCTGGTCCAATCAGAGCAGGGCTGTGTGAGATCTGACTGTCAATCACAGTCTGGTGCAGTCTGGTGCGCACTGACGAGCACAAACTCGATGAGAAGATGCTCGGTGGTAGTGAGGGAGGGGCATGAGAGTTGTAAACATTCAACATTTTGGCCAAGTCCCCTCAATCTGTCAGACTTGCCAACTGCAGCTTTATGTAATATTCCATCCTTTTTTAGCGTACAAAACTATTCTACATATATTGATCAATTGATCATTGGCACTACACATGACTACACAAAATGACTCATGTATCCATGCAGGACTAATAGACTGATATAACAGAACTGAGTGGTGACTGTCAGCAGCAGTTGAGAAATCTGTCCGCTGACTCATGTAATGGGCCTCTGCTTTTCTGTGTGCTCCAGACTGCCCCCTGGTGCTGACCTCGAGAAGATCACATCCTGCCTGTCGCCCGAGGGCGTGCTAACCGTGGAGGCCCCCCTGCCCAAACCAGCCATCCAGGGCTCCGAGATCACCATCCCCGTCAACGTGGAGAAAGGCAGCATGGTCAAGAAAGAATAGAACCAACCCATACATATAACCACTGTGCATCCCCTCACTCCTTCCACACACACACATACACACACACACACACACACACACACACACACACATGCAAATATATAATGCAGATGACACGCATACCTGACTTGCACACACAGAGCCATAATCACACAAGCAGAAGGGATGGTGTACAGCACTGGTGTGTGGTGCAGAGACAGATATATGTTTACAGTATTGATTGTGGGGAGGAGCAGAGACCTGAACTCCACTTCCTCTGACTGGATGTCCCACCAGTGCACTCTGCAGAGCCTTTATGGGTGGAGAGGAGGGTGGTGACGGAGGCTCTGTGTATGTGTGTGTGTGTGTGTGTGTGTGTGTGTGTGTGTGTGTGTGTGTGTGTGTGTGTGTCTGTGTGTGTGTCAGATCCCTCGTCTCTGCCCGTCTCTTGTCTAATGATCCAACCCCGGCTGGGATCCCAGAGTACACACACACATCTGCTCCCAGCGCCATATGCTGCCTCTGCAATAATTACACACTTCATTTGAATGAAGACAAACACACACACACACACACACACACACACACACACACACACCAACACAAGCACACAAGCACACACACACACACACACACTCAAACACACACACCAACACAAGCACACAAGCACACACACACACACACACACACACACGCACGCACACACCTTGATCCATCATTTGCTTGTCAGGCACTGTGAGCTATTAAATATGCACTTGCAGGCGTTTAAACAGCTGTGGCCTTCTGAGCACTTCCCCAACGCTGTCCTCACACTGCCCATCAACGCTGATCTCACACTGCCCAGCAGCGCTGTCCTCACACTGCCCAGCACCGTGCTTCAGCTTACTGAAGATGCTCAGAAATAGCCACAGACTGCTCAACACCACTCCAACAGCCTCGACAACCCTGGCCTCTCCAACAAGACTGGTTCTTCCTAAAAACTTATCTTACAGAGACATCATTTTATTGTATTATTTCTTCTCTGAGCAGAAATGTTACTTTTTCATCTAATGTTGCATTTGGAGGAGAAAAAAGCTTGTTGCATGCAAATGGAGAATAAACTTTTCCACAAAACATTACCTTTCCACATTATGTTATAACTCTGACATGGTGCATTTGTTTTGTTTAGGAAACATAAATAGTAACGCGATTGTTATTTGAATAACAAAGTAACAAATCTGTATTTTAATGGCCTGTAAGCTGTGTACATAGAGATAGGGAGGATGTTATGGCAACTCGCCCCCTTGGAATTATAAGGTTCTATCCGCGTTCTGAGTAGTTCTGAGATATCGAGCTTCAAAGTCTTAGAATTCCATATAGAATTCTAAAAGTAAAGTGGAACAAGCCTCTTTAGATATAATGTCCAAAAATGCATACAACTTCAAGAAACACCTCACTTCACCTTATTAAATTGTCACAGAATGTATGTCAATAACTCAGATAGAAACGTATCATTCTAAGGGGACAAACTTACAATAATGGCCATACTTACAATATTCTGACCATGACTGGAGCACTGGAACATCAGTAAGACTAGTAACGCCCAGTGTCCATCAACAACATTCATGACCTCATAGAAGCCAATAGGACAATATGATACCTGTTAGTCTATTATAATGAGAAATGTAATATAGTCCATAATGGCCACTGCCTGTTCCCTTTCTTTAGCTAAACCACACCTATATCACCATTCTTATATCAGTACACAGGATAGTCAGATCAGATCACAATCCCATGCTATTTAATTATCATGTGAGTTTCTTACTGTGATTTCTCGTTGAATAAACAACTTGACGTGGCAGACCTAGTGATAGTAAACAAGTGTTCCTCAGCTGTTAACTGAATGAATCTGACATAATGTGCAAATCAGAGTTGGGTCTTTTGTTGGTGTTGTGAGCCAAGGGGAAGTGAGGTAATGGGATCAGTGGAATTTTAGAAGAAGATCTCTTCATGAGCGGGAAGTGGACATTACAGTAATAAGGAGAGCCATGGGAGTCTACGGGTCTTTTCGTGCACAGATAAACCTCATTATATACAGTGCATGATGCTATAGTAATATATTATGTAGATGCTGAACAGCAGATAGTCCTCTTCATATGGAAGTTAGTGGTGGTTGGCTCTTTTTGATGCTCACCTGTTTCCATGGCTACTGGAGGGGAGCACTGAGAAAGAATGAAAGAGCTGGTTAGCTGAAAGGAATCATGTGGGAGGAATGATTCCTTTCAGCTAACCAGCTCTAACCCCCCCCCCCCCCCCCCCCCCCCCCACACACACACACACACACACACACACACCCAGCCTCAGACAATGTAGACCATGAAGCCTCAGACAATGTAGACCATGAAGCCACTGCCACGTGCTTTGGGTGAGAATGACTTGAATCTATTTTCAATAGTTGTGTAAATCCAAAGGAACATATAACATGTAAATGATGTAATGGGCCAATGTTCTCCAAATGGCTAAGCTAAATGTTTTGGTTAATGGGAGATATTCTAATGGGCTGATTCTTGTGGACATGATGCTCTATATTAAAGCCTTGGATACATGATTGACACATTATTAATCTTAAAATAAAATAAATAAATTAGGGCTGTCAAAATAACTGATTAATTTCGATTAATTAATTTGAGAAAAAATAACTGATTAAAAAATTAGTGCAGATTAATCGATTCGTATGACCTTTGACCCCGAGCCGTTCTAGTCAGTAAAAATTAGACTGTAAAATGAAGGAGAGAGAAGAAAATGTGCTGCCTGGATCATTGATTGGAACATTTACTTTTAAAAAATGGCCTGATGGTGTTGATAAAAAATAAAGTGTTGAAAATAAAGTCCTCTGCAATGTCTGCAGCAAGGAATTTGCATATCACCGGAGTTCATCAACTCTATAGTCGCACATCAATGCAAAGAAATAAGTGTTGACATTGAGGGGAGTGTTCATTTATTTTCATTGTGTCCCCTAGGTTATATCTGTGGCCTGAAATGCCTTGTATGTGAAAAAAAAACTTCTTCCCGAAGCACTTTTGAATTTATTTCCTCAGCATATTAGGTCATATCATAGATTATTATGGCAATTATTTGAACAGTGAAAATAATAATAAAAGAGTCTTTGAACTTTAATGTCACTAATGCTGATTATTCAATGATTCATTTGCATTTAAATATTTAAAATACTTTCACAGCAAAAATTATATATGCGATTAATTTAGATTAATTAATCACAGAGTATGTAATTAATTAGATAATTTTTTTTTAACGATTGACAGCCCTAAAATAAATAATGTTTGTGTTTAAGAGTGGAAAACTCAACACCAGTGACTTCTCTAGTCTGGTGTCCTCGAGTCGTCTGTGTGTGTGTTGTGCTCACGGCTGGTGAACCCTGTTCCCAAGCTGCAGCTCAACCCAGAGCGCCTGGCCCAGAGAGGAGCCGCTGGAACTCCACTGATTAAGGGGCGGGGCTTCCCTTTCATTTATTTCCAGCACGTGTCCATTCACTAGGCTCCTGTTTTAAGCCCCACATTCTCCTCTAATGCCACGCACACCAATACACTTGCCCACTCTTTCTTCTCTCTTTCACAGGCTTTACGCTCCCTCGCTTTCTTCTCTCTTTCTCAGGCTTTACGCTCCCTCGCTTTCTTCTCTCTTTCTCAGGCTTTACGCTCCCTCGCTTTCTTCTCTCTCACACTCTCTTACTCTCTCTTTACTCTCTCTCTGTCTTCTCTCCTCTCTCTCTCTCTCTCTCTTCTCTTATTCTCTCTCTCTCTCTTCTCTAATTCTCTCTCTCTCTCTTCTCTTATTCTCTCCACTATGGAGCTGCAGGGCCTGTATATTTATAGAAAGGTTCCTCCATGCCCTGCATTTCCGGCATGCTCTCTGGCAGCAGATGACAGGAATGTGGAGCACTCTGTCCCTTCTTCCAGCTCCCTTCCCATGAGTTAACAAACCTGGAAAAGAGCAGGGATCCGGCCGAGTCCGTCCGACTCTCTCACTCGTTGTCTTCCTCAAAAAAAAAAAAAACGAAGCCTGAAGAAACTTCTCTCTAATTGTTTTTTGACTACTTGGCAAGTCTGCCTTGTGTTCACGTTGCTCTCAGTCAACGGTGTAATTTGCTGTGATAAGGTCAAAGGAGCTTAGGCGAGTGGGCTAAATAATGCAAAACATCTCTGTGGAGCTCATTTATGTCTCGCTGTCAAGCTCCAGCTGAGTGCGTACAACTCAAGGCAAGTCTTTTTATAGGACCTTTCAAAACCATGACTCACGATCAGCACCCCCCCCCCCCCCCCCCTTCTCTTCTGTCTCCCTCCCTCCCTCTGAGATAATGCCCGAATAAATAATTCATGTCCCACCCCATCCCTCATCCACCAGTGTTCCAACTCCTGTGCCAGGGTGGGGCTCCCATCCATTCTGTAACCGTGTGCCGACACCGCCCCACCATCAGCCGGTAGTCCGATTGGAGAATTCCCCTCCCTCCTCTCTCTCTCTCTCTCTCTCTCTTCTCTTTGTCTCCCCCTCTTTCTCATTGCGCCAGCCTCAGCTGTGAGGCGTAAGTAGGCCAGCTCTCCAAAGGCACCAATTAATGTGATCTAAGCAGGTTCACCCGGGGTGGAGTGGAGATGATTCTAGCCTTGCCTCACACAACACTGCCAACCCCCTTCCACCCCGCCAACCCCAACATCCGCCCCCTCTAAAAGCCTCTTCTCATGGGACCGAAACTCGAGAGGGTGCCCAGTGACGTCCACGCCTGGTCACTCTGGCACACTTGAGCCCTACACGACACACGTACTGTACGCCTGTGCCTGAGCTGAGCCCCCCTGTCAGTGTCATCATGAGGGCAGTTCAGTGCAGGGTCCCTGGAGGCAGTGGACGATCCAAGAACAAGTGTCACTTCCGAGAGCAGGAAGAGTGCATGCCCAGATATTCAGACAGCCCAGTAATGGAGAGTCATGGAGCAAATAGAGCCTCCAGAAGAGGGTTTATATGCACCCTCATCTCAGACACTAGGATATATGATCTGTCTCTTAACCAATCAGAAAAGGGGTTCTCAGTGTACATTGTCATGAATCTGTTCTATAAAAGTGCATACAGTTCTTACAGAAGCTTTTGTAAGAAACATATGCCATATTCAGGCATATCAGCCATTTCTTCTTATGCAGTATAACATGCCTGTACAGTACATTATTTCTGTCTGTATATAAAATCCAAATAGTCAGCTTCAGAAAGTAAAAGTCCTACCACATATCTGTGCCAACCATTCACTTAAACCAGCTGATTCTAATCACAACTCTTCAGCTAATTGGTGAGATCGCCTGTATTAAGTGCACAAGTAGAACCAATACATGGTTGAACATTTTCTTTCTGAAGCTAGACTTTTCCACGTCTGTATACTATATGTAATGATATAGTCAAAATAATATTATATTTGCATGAAATATGTCTTTTCACTCATGGTCAATAAATTAATTCATTCATTCATGTCAATGCCACAACTGAGGTATCATCCTAATGTATTACTGATTGATATGATGTAGTCATTATCAAGGACACCAAATTCTCAGAAACTGTAATACACTAAAACTTAGAAGATGCTTACAACCTAAACAAGTATAGGTCTATCTTGTGAATGGATGAGCTCTGAGCTTTGAGCTCAATTCATCCTGCAAACATTAGGCTACATAATCACACACACACACACACACACACATAACATTCACTGCACACAAACATGCACAAATCTCTGCCTCTCTCTCTCTCTCTCTCTGTTTCTCCCACATGCACACACACACACAATACAACAAAATCAATATGTTCGGAGGAAGCAAAAACAATTTGCTTACAAATGCCCCACTGACTCCATTTTACACAAGCAAATTGCACCCTTGACTCTAAGTGGGAGGGGGTAGGAGTGGGTGTGTGGATGTGCTGTTGCCTCCTCTGTCAGCCATCTTGAAACCCATCCAAGGCTAACACTTCTTCATGATTCAGCACTATGTCCTATTTTGTCATCGAGAGGTAATTCAAGCTTTCATTCCCCCTAAGTGGCCATATCCAACTCATGCATTACCCTGAGCGCAAAGCAGTGTGTGTGTGTTTGTGTGTGTGTGTGTGTGTGACTTTGGGCCCCAAGGTGAAACAAGACAGGATATGTGTGGTGATTAGTTACGTAGGCACACAAACACAATGCTGTTGATTTTTTATTCAGATTCTCTTTTCATTTGCCATCTTTATCCAGTACTCATTTTGCTCTTTTGAGTCGACAGCTCAATCAGTTACATACCAGTCTTTGTCTCTAATCAATTACACTGGACTTAGGCTGCAGCGACACTGGTCTTTCAAGCTGCAATTGTACATTTGCACAACCAATAGCTTTAGGTCAAGTTTGCAACAAAAGTTTTTGTTTTTTAGGACTATCATTTAACTGCACTTAACATTTCAGAAGGGTTACTTTATTGAGCAATCAGCCACAAAGTTTTCAATTGAATTTATAATTACTTTGGCTCCATAACCAACTCCTGACATACTTTTTAAAAGGCTTTGGGCAATAAATAATCAGTGCTCTAACCCACTATGCATTTATAGACATTAAACAACCTGATTTATTTTCCCGTCCCTTTAAGGAGACCAAAGACTTGTGATGGACAGGCAGAAATGATAAACCATGTCAGGATGGTGGAGTCCAACAAAAGGAAAAGAAAAGAAAACATACAGGGGACAACCAAATGAAACAGGAGCAAAAATAAACTGATATAAATAACAACAAAAACAGCAACATACATCACATTATATACTGTAAGCAGGCCATTTATGCCATCAAAACTCAATGCCTGTAAGAACAACACCGAGTACACCCTATGGTGTTAGACGCATCCTATGATTCTCCTTTAGAAAAGAGCCCTGTCATTTGGTCTGAAATCCACTATCTCTGTGAGGAAGGAGAGCAACAACAGAAAACAATTGGCAACTGCCTGGTGCCAGATGCTAAAACTGCAAGTAGCATTAGCAGAAGAGGCCCCTAGCAGTCCGAGCGATGGGACGGACTGGCACTGGGGGAAGAGCCAAAGCTGCCTCTGCCCACAAACAGTGCCGCTCTATCCAAGCCATCCCTCACAACTCACATGGGCTCTCTGCATGTCACTGATTGTCTACAACCCTCTGTCTCCCTCTCTCTCTCTTTCCCTCCAACTCCCCCTTTATCTTTCCTTATCTCCCTCTATTGGTCTATCTGCATATATCTATCTATCTATCTATCTATCTATCTATCTATCTATCAGTCTGTCTATCGTCATATCTTCTATGTCCATCCATCTGTCTATCCTCCCGCTTTCCATCCCTCAATACAGACAGAGCTGCTCAGTAAATCTTGGTGTAGATCATTAGCAAGAGAGCACAAAGCTGAACAAAACACAAAGAAAAAGAAATAGGGAAACAAATTAATAGCAAAAGAGCATTGACAATTCACTTCCATTGATGACTACATGACTCACCTATCAGAACAACACCAACAGCAGCACTGAAATGTGGCTAGATGAACATTATCATGTTTCAATTATCTTTTTTTTTATTATCATTATAATTTTTTGTGCAATCTCTACAAGACTCACATTTAAGATTTCAGGAGACAGATCAAAGTAAAAAAAAGAAGGAAGAACAACAAAAATGATTTAAAAAAGCAATTAAAGTAAAGTATTAGAAATAAATAATGGTCCGTGAGTGAGATCCTAGCAGGAGCACTGATTCTGAAGAACAAAAACATTGTTCAGTCTTAAATATCTCATTACATGACGTGAAAGTAAAAACCACACACCAAAAAATCATTCGAAGAACATTAATCATTAAACAATGTAATCATGATTACACTGTGACAAACACCAGACAATACGTTTCAGCTAACACTGGTGTCATAATTTTTTCCTTTTTGTCTTTTGTTTTTTGTATTCTTTTTAAGCTTCATTTTTTGCATCATAAAATCCAAATACAATAATTGCAAGTCACTGTAGCAAAAAATCCATAACAGATTGTTGATGGTCAACCATTACTATTTTAGTATAGTGTACTAAACCCAGCAGAAAAAGACAAATTCAAAATAGTTTTCAAACAATTGAATAAAACGTAATAAATAGAAAATAATTTAACTGTTATTCTAGTCATTTCATCTTTATATGAATACATAACATCTACAGTTTTAAGTTAATAAAGTCAAGCTATTGTATATAAATACATCACCAGCATGCACGATACTGTAGTAAAGAGACTATTGGAGCAGTAATCATCTCACACTGAGAAACAGTATAATGGACAAGTGCATTTCTTGTAAATTAAAAAAGAGAAATCAACAAAAGAGAAAGAAAAATCACAAACCTTGAAGCTGCTTTAAGACCACCTTCCACTTTCCTTAACTCAAGTTCTTTTCTCCAAAACCATCATCCACCAACAAAGGCTAATGTTCCAGTAGAATCATGTTCATTGAGATTGAGTTTGATGGCAACTAGGCTATATTTTATGGCAAACATCATATTTGTTTAATTGCAGTGGCTACAATTTTTTTTTCTTTTCAAGTTTTTTTTTTCTTCTAACTTACCACTTTAATGCAATGTGTCTTGTTATGTTAGTCTAATTTGCCAAAAATTGTCACAATAATAATAATAATAATAATAATAATAATAATAATACTTTTGCAGTTGTGGTTTGTATTGATTGGCTGAGTTTAAAGCTTTAAAAAAGAACTGACTGAAACTAGGAACCCTTTGGATTCCACATGTCCGCATTACATCAGATACCAGCTATCTTCCCTACAACTAGCCACAACCATCCGGTTATTTTAGTGAGGCAATGACATTCAAGTTTTTCTTACTATAACTATATGCTGTGTGTGTGTGTGTGTGTATGTGTGTGTGTGTGTGTGTGTGTGTGAAAGAGCGTGTGAGGGTGTGTGCGTGTGTGTGTATGTGTGGATTTGTGTTTTGCCCAAGCTTCAGCATTGACTTGGATGTTTTTCAAACGCTTCTTTTTCAATCACACAAGTTAAATAAAGCAGCTCCACTTTTAGCACATTTTGCACTACAAGAACAGTCCCTATGCCAGTTTGAGGGCCTGTCCACCCTTTACCACTTAGTAGGCTACTGACAGACTGGAACACTTCTGTCCTCATAGTGGTGGTTTGGCAAATGTTGCAGATCAAGAAAGGGGTATTTTTTTCTCTCTCACTATGCTAACCTTTACTATTCACTATCACTCCATCTTCTCCTAAACATACTCTTCTGCTGTTTTTTCTCTTTTTGTTTTCGATCACGTCAAACTCGTGGAAAAAGAAAAGACTGCACTCTGAGTGGTTACCATTGGCAAACGACTGACAAAAGGTCCACCAGCTCCCACCCTAAATTTTTGATTACTTTTATTTCATTTTTTTTTTCTCATGTTGCTGTTGAAGGTTGTGAGCACGCGTGTTGTGTTTTCTCTTTTTTTTCTCTTAGACGGTTAGGAACTGGGGCGTTGACCATTTCTTCCCCCTAATGACTCGTTTAGTTGTTGCCCTCACCGGCCTCCTCGTCCTGCTGATCGCTCGTCCACAGCGTGAGGTTGTCTCGCAGCAGCTGCATGATGAGCGTGGAGTCTTTGTAGGAGTCCTCGTTAAGGGTGTCCAGCTCGGCGATGGCGTCGTCGAAGGCCGTCTTGGCCAGGTGGCAGGCCTGCTCGGGCGCGTTCTGGATCTCGTAGTAGAAGACGGAGTAGTTGAGCGCCAGGCCCAGGCGGATGGGGTGCGTCGGCTGCATGTGCTCCTTGCTGATCTCGTGTGCCTCGCTGTATGCCTTTTCGGACGACTCCACCACCGTGGAGCGCTTCTCGCCCGTGGCCACCTCGGCCAGGTAGCGGTAGTAGTCGCCCTTCATCTTCAGGTAGAACACCTTGGACTCGTGCTGGGTCTCGCTGCAGTTCTTGATGAGGAAGTTGTCCAGCAGGTTGAGCACGTCCTGGCACACGGCCTCCAGTTCCTTCTCGATCTTCTCACGGTACGCCCGCACCATCTCGATCTTCTTCTCGTTGCCGTCGGCCGAGGTCTTCTGCTCGATGCTGGAGATGACGCGCCAGGAGGAGCGCCGGGCGCCCACAACATTCTTGTAGGCCACCGAGAGAAGGTTCCTCTCCTCGTTGGACAGCGCCTCGTTCAGCTCTGTCACCTGAAACACAACAATTGGGAGAAACAAAAGGCCATGCTGTTTTAACTAGACCAGACTAACTAATAAAATACATTTACATACATTTAGTCATTTAGCTGAGCCTTTTATCCCAAGTGAAACAGTCAAGGTACAGTGCCACAAGGACATGTTAGTGCAGCAATAAGTACTACTCGCATAGAATTGAGTGACAGTTCTAGAAGGGGGTCAAGTCAAGGGCTAAGTGCTAGATTTGGCATGTCAAGTTGTTGGTAGTGATAGGATAGGAGGTACTCTGTTTCTCTTGTTGCTCTTGTTTACTGTAAAACACATAAACAGACATGTTTTTATAACAAGTCAGCATTTCACTGTTAAGCAAGCACAGTTTGCCCTGGAAACTTGGTAAAACATTTGGTACAACGCTTGGTAAAATGACTGAAGAGGTTATTTCTGCCTGCAAAACTACAGTATATCTCCTGTATCACCACGAGCATTACTGTAAATAACTACTGTTGGGGTTGTTTTTTGTCACACACTCTTTCCTATAGTTTCTTCAGCCCAAGGTAGATGCTCTGTTCACAAAAGTGAACCTCCACCTGAAGTATCTGGGTTCACCACCAAACGCTAAGACTGAGGACTTAAATTAACACCCATGCAAAGCCTGGTATATTGCCTTTGTATGACTGGACTACACCTGAGTCATATTACAGACTATTCAGCCATGTGAAATAAACATTATTTTCTGTCAAAGATGTTTTAACTTTATCTAAGCTTCAACAATGGGATAGCAGGGTCCTTTGAGCATATTGTATAGTGCAACCATGCTGACAGCTCAAACCAGTATTAGATGTGTCTGTGGTTTAACACTGAACCACAAGACTACGGAGTACTTCTTTCCGATTGTCTGGTAGGTGCCCAATATTTGTTGGCACACTTTAAATCTTCCACAATGGTTACCATGACAACACCACATGACAGCAATAGCTGAATGACAAAATACCAGTATTGTAGTGCACACACCAGTTTAAAAGAGAATGCAGTACCACAAACAAGTACATTTGGACACAAATACACAGGCACATGGCTATGTGATCACCATGTGTTAGCAACATAAACCTGACGGACAAAACAATTCACAAGATGGATACAATAATCGCTATGACAAAAAAGCAGCAATTTCCCCTCACATGTAGTCTAACTGTTTTATACAGATCCAAAATATATCCACTACCAGACAGGCCCAAAAAGCAGTTTTAGCTCCCAGGGGTTTTTGGTGAACCCTCAATGGACAAAAGACAAAAAGCGACTAAGCTGCCTTGATTACTTGCTTTAAGCTGCTTTTCAGCAGGGAAAAAACACTGTGACAGCGCCTTTTAACTATATGTGTCTTAAAATATGCCTGGGTTTTGAGTCAACCATCAAAATAGTGCTAAAGGAAAACATGCCGATAACCGAAAATGCATGCAGCTATTTTTGGGAATAGATAGGAATAGATCTAATTTAGAGAGAGTGTAGGACCTAATGGTTAATTTGTCAGCATTGCTATATTATTGGTCTAGAACACGGACCTTTAGGGTAAGTGCATGAGCTTTTACAGCACTGATAAGGAGGAGATATTTCAGTTACATTTCTGTGTTATAATTACAGAACAAAATTCTATCAGTATCTTTGTGGCTAATTTGCAGTGTTCTGTATGTTAATGAATTGATAATGCTGTTTATAGTGATTGTCTGGCACCTGAAAGCACAACCTAAAACCAAATGGTAGAAGTGTACCAGGTTCTTTGGCAAAATCATTTCTGAATCAGCACTAGCTTTTGGTGGAGGCTCTGTGTATCTGACAGATTGGGAGTGGGTGGAGAGACGACTAACTCCAAGTCTCTCTCTTTCTTTCTCTCTTTCTCTCTCTCTCCCTTTATTCCCCCCCCCCCTCTCTCTCTCTATCCAGCCCTTCCTCCTGTCCTTGTTATAATTCATCATGCTTCATGTGGCACTCAAACACATCAATGTCTCCGCACCCACACACTACACATTAAAAGAGTCATCTGACCTCACTGCAGTGTACAAAGTACACTGTTAAGATGACAAAACACTGCACTGAAACCTTGCCTATTTCCTTTCAGCAATGGCTTCCTGTGAATTCAGTCTCTGTAGAAAGTGAGTAATCTCCTTTAACATGCATTCCAACACACATGAAAGGATCACCTTCGTATCTCTCACCAAAAATGTCAATTTTTCGCCACTGACAGAGGGCACATGTCATATTGTCACATCATCTGAAAGAAAAAAATGTCATAAAAGGTCAAGTCTTTACATCTTAACACACATAGAGACTGCAGTAGCAGTATAAATAAGGTTCTACATGACAGGCGACTCATGTCAGAATGGCTGGATTTGGTGACAGGTCACTAGCACTGTGTGTATTTCAGATCCTTTTATGTGTCTGATGCTGTGTCTGCCAGCTCCGTTTACTCTCCCTCCTGTCCAGCTCTTCCGCACTTAAGACCTCAACGCACCACAGGAGTGGTCACAGCGCAGGAGTGGTCACAGCGCAGGAGTGGTCACAGCGCAGGAGTGGTCACAGCGCAGTCTAGCACTACTATGCCATCTCAGGTTTCCATGGAAACAAGGGAATCTGCTTTTGTTTGAGAGGACAGACAATCTCCTGCTACATCCATAGTGCCTCTCCAGCAGTGTGAGAGAGAGAGAGAGAGAGAGATGTGGCCGAGTCTGAAGGATGGGGTGGAGGAAGAGGAGGAGGTGGAGAGGCTGGGGGAGGGGAGCGCAGGCTCCATGTGTGTGGCTAGAGTGATGAGAGTGTGGAGGGTTGGAGGGGGAGGAGGGAACTCCCTCACAAGTTTCCTAGTAGAAGCAGTGGCAGCTAGCCTGGCGAGCCAGACCCACATTAAAATGTAGGGTCTGGGCACTCACCGTTCGCAGTGCTCAGTCCGAGGGGCGGGATAATCAGTTGTCTTTCAAATTCCCTCTGCACGCAATAGGACGCAATAGGATATTTGTTTTCAAGTAGCAGTTGCAACTCTGCTATCAATCATTATGTTAAGCCCACCAAACGACTCTATACACGATTTCAATGCCCTGATTAAGTTTCGATTTCTGGAGCTCACAAGCCAACGGAGAGTTGCTAGACTAGCCCTGGCAGCAAATGTAATTTGCTGCCGCTAGGGGCGCGTCTAGATTTCTAGGCTATGTGGCAGCACGAGCAGAAAACAGCAGTTAGCAGTTAGCAGCAGCAGCTGTGCTTACGGGAGAAGATGACCCCTCATGCCACAGGGCCGCGAGTGTGTGAATAGCCACTGCAGGCCGGCGTTTCCTCTCTGCTTGGCACACTGAATGCAATCTTATCTGGCCTACTTCACCGCCAGTCTCCAGTAAAACACACAACCTGTCACTCAATGGCTGCTCAGGGCTTTGATGATCCTCTACCTGCCGGTTCAACCCTTCTGAACAGCTAGCTGGCCTTGTTTCAGATAAGCTGTATCATCCGGGTCAGGTGCCTGGCTGGACTACGGACCCGCAACAGTGATAGAAACAGAAGAGGAAAGCAGAACACTTTTTTTTTATGAGGGTTAAGGTCCATTAAACATAGCTGTGCGTTTATGTACCAACAGTACAGCATTGAGCCAAGGGGGGCAGTGGCACAGTGACATTAGGGACACAGATAAGTATGTACTGTACTACAAAGGACTGCGCCAGGTCACATAATAGGGTGTGCCAGAGCAGTATGCATCACCATCGAGATGGGTCATCTTTGAGAGAGTTTCTAACAGCTACCACCTTACAGGCCCAGTACAAAACTGACTTATTCAGGAAAAAAGCAACATCTGTATGGGCAGTTGTGCACACAGTGACCCTACAGGACTGGACAGAGCTCCATCAAGCAGTTTGAAGAATGAGCATTAATTGATCAACATGCATAAAAGTGACATTCGAAGAAGTTGACGGTCAAAATCAAGAGACCACTGCAAATTTGAATATGACCATCAACTCAAATGTCACTCAGCAACTGTAGGATGACATCAGAAAAATGTGGAGTGATCTCTTAAATTTTGCACACTGGTTGATGATGCATATTACATGCTTATAAACATATAGAGTTTAAAACAACATCTCACTCTGTTAACTGATTATCCAGCACTTTACTACCCTGTGTACGCATTCACATTGGATTGAAGTTATCCAAGTGTCAAACTAACGCCTACCAGCTGTCATCTTCAGTGAGGTGATTCACTGTTGCTACAAAGCAAAGTCCACCTCAGGGTGGGGTTGTCTGATAACCTCAGAAACAGCTTGCAAAACACTCCTTTGGCCTTCACTGTGGCACCTGGGAGAAGGACTGACTGTAGCGTTGATTATGGAAGAGCTTTCTGTTCTCTCTCCGGGTAGCAACCGTTGAGATACATCCCATCATTTTCTCCTGTCAACTACAATAGGCTTTGCAGTAGCTCATAAGCAACTGTCCAACAATATGTGGCCAGCTGGGATTGACACAGAGCAGAGTCTCTTAAATTAGGAATATGTCCTGAGGGATTTGTGCACTCTGTCTACTCAAGTGAAAGTTAGCCAGTTAGCCACACAAATACAGTCTGGTGTGCAAAAGCTAGATTTGCAGGTTGGCATGGAGACAAACACGCAAACAAACAGATAAACAAACAGCAATCAGATTAGTGTCTGTGATTGTTTCACCTGAGCAATTAGTCTCCCTCTGTTCCCAAAGTCTAAAGTCTTCCTAAACCTCAGCATTCTTAAGACTGAATCTAATGTCTTCCTAAACCTCAGCCTTTCTTAAGACTGAATCTTATCTTGTTTTTAGTCACTCTCTCCCCCAACAACTTGCACTGTCTTCAGGCTCGCTCTCTCTCTCTTTCTCTTTCTATATATTTTGATTTATTTAACAGGGTCTATATTCTTGCTAAGTCTCTTCCTCTTCCTCTGTCTCCCTCTTTCCCTCCTGCTAAGCGGATATGACAACCCTTCCCACCGAACACTCTCCAGGGCCCATGGGCACGGACAGACAAAGTGTACTAGGAGATGGCGTAGTCAGAGGAGTGAATGCACAGGGACTGGTGAGATGTGGGGGGGAGGGGGGGGGGCAGAAGTGGCTCCTGCAACGGGTCTAAGACTCAGCAAATGCAAGGATGGGGTTGGGGGTGGAGGGTTCTTGCTTCAAGTACCTCATTGTTGTTATGTTGTTATATAACCATTAGTGACTAGAAGATTTTACACTGCGGGATCTTAACATGCACCTAAAAATAAAAACCCATGAAAGATTAACACTGGAAAACATGTGAGGAGGAGCATCTATCCTAGTGCCTTAAGTGGCGTCAGTGGTTATACTTCAGGAGGGGAGCGTGTGGCTGCATGATATACAACCCAGGGGTAGGCTATGGAGTATCTACCCATTATTCTCCATGTCATCAAGCCATCATTTCATGCTGCCTGAGACTTTCCATCTTTCCAGAATTCAGTCTTTCCGACTAATGCACAGAAAGACCTTTCCCCCGGAGAAGTCCTGGCAGGCACATCCCAAACATGGACCAGAATGACCGCGGATGGAGGGAACACTAGTGCCAAAAAGCGAGATCACATCATAATGACACAGAGTGGAACCCATCCAGATTGATTAAGCTGCTTGGCCTTAAACTGAAAACCTAAACTGAGAAACTTTAGAGGGGGTTGTTCACCCTCTACGTTAACCAGGGTTATGTTTTTCAAAGACTTTATTGTACTACTACCACTGATAAACGATCTATGATCTTGAAAAGTCTGTCAATCATTCTGAGCACTCTCGTTTAGTTTTGTTGGTCATAGCACAATGCCCTTTTAGAGAGGTATAGTAATGCTCTCACCACAGCCACGTACTGTAGTCCCTTCTAGTCTACTAGTAAGTAGGGAACTGGCCCAGGACCAAGGCATTGCAGGCCACAAAGCTTTAGGTAGATTTGAAAACGACCCACCTGATGGTTCTGTTTCTCAAACAAAAGATTATATCAGTCATCAGTCAAACCATACAAACAGGGTCCTGTCAAGGGGCTCAGGCACTGCTCAAACTAGACAGCAGTTAGAAAGACACTGCTGTGATGCTGCTGTGATCGCTGGGAATTAAAAAAAAAACCCACAATCATTCATTGGCCATATTATAATCCCATCAAGCAGCAGTGGCAGTGTAGAGTCTTGACTGCTGATGTAGCCCAGGGCGCTTGCTAGTCAGGATGGTGAAGGGTGTTGGAAGGAAGAGTGACTGCAGTGGGGCGAGATGCCCTGGGGCTCATGGCCAGGACGTCAGACAGACACACCCCATATGGCCTGTGCTGCAGCAGTGAGAGACTGAGAGACTAGCACTGTCTGTCAGGGTGGTCTACCCTGACAAGGCACAATATATATACATATATATATATATATATACATTATTATACATTAATATGAAATGGCAGCAGCATCACTACCAACCCCAGTGGACTCACAACCTAGTAGTAGCCTACTACCCCACCACGCCAAATCTGATCCTCCAAACCACCTGCTTTGTCAAGAGAGCTCCCTTCCTCCCGACCCCACCCCACAGATGCTGTGTGAGGCAACAGACAGGAACCGGACAAGTGAGATTTAACGATAGGGCAGAGACATCAGCAAACTGACATGCTATTTGCACTGACTGCACTACTGATAAATTAGCGGTGGGCCTGGCATGGAAATGCACTGTGGCTGTGCCCATCCCCCTAATTGCCTGTGCAGTGTGCACACGTCAAACAATCAATGCTTTCTGAAGACTCCACAGAATGACAAGGCATTTTCTTTTCTATGCCCACCTCAACTCTCACAGCTAGGGAAATTACACAGATTTTCTTTGGTGGACGTGAACAGACAGAGCTGGTTCCCCTAAAGCAGAAACACTATCATGAATTGTACAATGTTGTACAACCACTGTCATGTTACATTGTGGTCAGATCAGATAAGGATTTCATTGGTCTTTATTGGAATGATATCCTTATCATTCCTCATAGGCAACATGTAATGAATGATATGATATGACAGCTTAAGTTGTAAGCTTTCCCTATGTGAGATGGAATTTAGACAGGAGGACTCAACACCCAGCATGTCTGAACGCTAACTGTAGTATGGCAGTCTACACTGACCTCTCCTAAATCAAAGCTGCTCTGAACCTATCAATTTCTCACTGGCTCTCACATCTGCTTAGCTGATAAATTGGAAAGCTGGATCGGACGAAATGGTGCAGTACGGGCACTGCACCTTGGCACACTCTGCGACACGCCTTGTCGAAGCGAACCTGCCTTCTTCCATGGAGGTCGAAAAAGCGAGTAGTCGTATGCCAAACGTTATCACACACCCGTTCATTACAAAGACTGCAATATGACAACGGCCAATAGCCTCGGGTGGATGTCTGCTACCCACGTTTGACAGCGGGCATCAGACAGTGGGAGTTGTCTCAGAAATACAACGCACAGCGTACGTTTTGCTCTAGTGCATGGCAAAAGCTGAGCGCTGTCAACGGTGCGCTCTATGGGTACATCTGAGGGCAGTGCACACTTTGCGTAGTTGCATGTTCCACTGTGACAAATAGGGCTGATGGAGCGTGGTCGAGAGAGCGTGTCTCTTTCAGAAAACCAGGAGCGGCACGCTGCCATTCATTCCCCTGGTGAATCAAAGTATCACTGAGTCGCGCTGCTGTCTGGTTCAGTGGCAGACCACAAAACAAGCGCCTGGCAGAAACTGCACGTTGTCTGATTAGGGTATATGTCGCCAAAATCAGTCAATAGAAAACGTGTTTTTCGTGACTATTAAGGTTAATCTTCCTTAATTTTGCTTGCCTCTGTTGAAGTCTCTTCAGAAGCCTCCTATGGCCATGTTGCTGAATTCAATAAGATCTGTCAAAAGGCACCGCCCCAAGATCAAACAGTCTGCATTCGTCCGCTTTCCCCGTTAGTTGAGTTTCTCTTGTCAATTTTACAACTATTCTGTATTCAATACTACAACAATTTACTAAAAATAAAAGGAACCTACAGATCTTTCCACTACCAGCAATATTATGTGCTCAGTTTTTAAAACTGACGTGATTTCAACCGGTTTAGTTTGCATTCCCTATATAGGCCCAACATAAAAGTGCTGAGATATAGAGAGCTGAGCTGACTCAAAATAATCTACCATGCATTTGACTTAACATACAGGAGTTTAACAAGACCGATAGGCTATCAAATGTGGACTGTTAATCAATAGTAGTCAATTGACAGCTGACAAGAAATTAAATAGATGAATGAAAAAACATATCATGGTGTTGAGAGTAGGCTATTCAACTGAATATACATTCAGTGAGACACAACCACAGAAGGAAATGTAAAGCCAACTCATAAACGTTTAATACATTCAGAAATATGATTCAGCTGAACTTACCGATTTCATGGCAGCTGCCATATCGTCATACCGCTCTGCCTGTTCAGCCAGCCTGGCTTTCTGAACCAGCTGCTCACGGTCAACCATTTTAAATGTCTAAAATACAGACGTTAACCTACACTTTTAAGAGAAAATGTTCAAGTGGAGATAATTTTTGGTATTTGGTTTGCAGGAAAAATGCAACGGGCTCTTCTAGCTGCTGAGGCTTCTCCCTGCTGTCTGCGCGTGCCGACTCCAGTGGGATACCCCCTCCCCCTTCGTACACTTTCTCTTCATTGCGTCACCATTAAAGAACAGGCGTGCCTCTGCGTAATGATGTAACAATGCAGCGTCCCTTGTATGGGATGCGGGTGTCAATAATTAAAGTAATTTCGTTGGGCCCTTGTACTTTTCGTAGAAGTGTTTTGGAGTTTGTGCTATCCACCTTGCTGTCATACCATTCTCAAATTATTTTGAGGTAGGACTTTAAGAGCCAAAGAAACTTACTGTAGCCTACAAATGAGTCTGTATTTTGCCAATTGAATGTTTTTTTCCATATCGTCACTGTTAATTCTGGTCTGTTTATTTGTTAATATGACTTGCTGTAACTGATCCCATGCAGCTATGTTAAATTGTGAAAAGAGTAGTCTCTATTTACAGCACATGCAACAGACCTGAGCATAAACCCACCACACACACATATACATACACATACACACACACACACACACACACACACACCATCTTTCTCTTGGCCGAGCAGAACATTGGCTCTGAGCAGCTGTTTTGGGATGAGTGATTTATTTATTTATATATTTATTTGGCTCCATAAGAAGGACACCAAATGGCTGCTGGGCTGCTAGTAATCCGGACCTCTCATCTGGAAGCGAGGCTTACCCAAAGGAAAAATGCTTCAGCCAGAAATACAACAGACTTCTAACTCCGACGCAATGCCAATATGACAGGCCACCTGACACAAGATAGGATTTACTATACTTACAGTGCAGCTGGCAATTTTATTAATACTACACAGTATTTGAAATAAATCATCTATCATATTGGAGAAAACAGCACCATTTCAGCTACTTTTATCGGTAACTTATTGTAATTACTAAAAAAAAACCACAAAAAATAGCTTTCAAATCTATTTCTACTAAAAAAAACCCACAAAAAATAGCTTTCAAATCTATTTCTAAATTCAAATCATGAGTGACTTACGGAACATTTGTTTTCCTCCACAAAAAAAATATTTATTTGTTTTTACAAGATAAAACTACAGTAAATGTTGAGGAAGACTAAATCCAACGGAAGGCATGCCACACATTATGTCAAGGAAGTCACCAGTACTTTTCAATACAAAAGTCTATTTATGTGAGCATATGTCCCACACCCACTTTGCATTGTAACATCTATCAAATGATCAGCTTTAGAAGACATAGGTCATTTCTATGGCGTCTACAATGAAGGAGTCCGACTTTTAACCTGAGAGTTGTTGCACTGTCCCATTGTTGTTTTGGACACAAATGCCAACAAGTCCACTTACCACCGAATTGTGGTAACTTGTCGTTTTAATGGCACAGGAGTATATTTCAAGGGGCAAATTGTGGCATATGTTTAAAACCTCAGCCACCTTAATGAAATGTTTTCCCAGTACCACTGTATACACGTCTTAAGAATATTGTCTGAAAACATCAACAAATGGCTGACTAAAAATAAACCTACAGAAGGCCTAGAGTGATGTTTCTGTGTGATGTAAAATACATGCTGGTGAAGTCTTAGACATAGATTTTTGAGTTACCACATAAACATTGGAAATTACATGGAGAGCATTGGGTTGAATATCACAGAAAACTCACAGGCTCTAATACACAAGACTATTGCTCAACAGACTCACATTTTGAGATAAGGCCCCTTCAACCCTCTGGTAACTTCACTCAGTGTATCCTAATGGCCATGGAAAACAGTTCATATTAAGCAGGGTATATATCTATATTTCTCTTGCTAACATTCACCATAGAGAGAAATCAGAGTCCACAGTGGATTGCAGGGAAAAGGACCAAAATGACTATTTACAGAGAGCAGGTGTTGAATCTCAAACAGCACACACGGCACCAAAACAAACTCAAAGCTGAGGAAATGAAAGTGTCTTTGATCAGGGAGCCATCCAGCTCCAGCCTGAAATAAATTAGAGAGACGAGTCTACAGAAGAGGCTTGGGCACACTGTGCAAATCATCCTATCTGTCTGTCCGTCTGCCCAATGCAAAAGCAAAAAGAAAAAAAGAAAACATAAAAATGGAATCAACCTTGACTCTGTGTTTTTTTCTCTCTTTCCTATAGAGGCTGGTATTGAGCCCTGTGTGATGATGGTGTGTCAGCAAGTTGGGGAGAGGTGGGAGGAGCCCTTTCATCTATGATCTGAATAATGAATGGCCTTGCTCCAGCGTACCTTCCTCAACCATCAAAGAATGTGGGATGGTACGGCTGGCATGTATGCTAAATATTTCAGCATCTCGACAGGAAAACAGAGACAAAGATAGAGGCAGTCTAAAGCTTTGGTTTCTTTCGTATATCAAAAAAATGTGTACAGTGTTGTTTTTATTATATATATATATATATATATATATAATTATATTTATTTATTCATGTATTTATAAAGTGCATAATAGGAATATATATTCATCATATTTAGTCATATAAGTTGTTTTTGCTTGTTTGGTTTTTGTTGTTGAATTGTTTGGTCATTTCTTTCTCCTTGAGGATCAGGGTGAACTTATTATTTACAAATTGTATACAAGTCCAGGTGTCAGAATCTCTCCCCCCACTACCCACTCGACCGTTGCCCGCTGCGCTTTGCCAGGGGCGCGATCACGACAGTGAGCAAGTGACGCCTGCGTCCTCCGAGTGGTCGCAGTTGTGGACGTTCCACGCTATATGGGAGCAGTCGTTGAGGGTGGCCTCCGCGCCCGTGCACTTGAGATTGTCCATGACGATGATGCCGGTGCCCGGGCCGAAGAAGGCCTGGCCCCTGGCCGCTGTTGCCTGGCCACAGCCCACCTGTCTGCATACCACCTGAGCGTCCGGGAGGTCCCACGCGTCGTCACATACTGTTCCCCATGAGCCCTGTGAGAAGAGCTCTACGCGGCCCTCACACTGGTGCTGGCCTTGGACAAGCCGTATCGTACCTAAAGAGAGGGGGGGGAGAGAAAGAGAGGAGGGGGGCATCAAACAGGAGGACTGTATGAACTCATACAGTATGTGTATAAAGTAATATATAAATGGCAGAAACTGTATGGAATCCTATTTCCTCAGCTAGAGGTGAACCTTGTGTCCCACATCGCAGAAAAGAGTGAATGGAAGTTGGACAGACTTCAGTAGACTGAAACAACATCTAAAGCAAAGAAGCATTAGGGAAAGCCAGGATGCAAATTGAGACTCTTAATTGAACAATTGTGAACTCAAACGATTACAGCAGCTAGTGCAGCTACTTACTGGCACTGTCTGCATTACATGCTATCAGATGAAAAGCAAACGGACACTCCCATTTACACCCATATCCTGAAGCCTAATGCTAATCTATGACAGTAAAGCCTGTGTGTTTGATCAAGGAACAGATGGAGGTTTTACCCTGTGGAGGGGTGGTGGTGGGCATCGGAGCCGGAGCAGAGGCTGTGGGCATTTTGAGGGTCATGCCAAAGTCTCTCGCATTCCCAAAGAACTCAGTGAATGCTGAAAACAGGAGATAAAAAAAGATCGCTGTCACCTCGTGCTGAATAGGTAATCCAGAAATCTATTCACCCAGTCACCTCTGACTGATAACTAAAAGCTAGATCATTTTTTTAATAAAAGATAGGAACCTCTGAAAGACCTCATTTACAAGTTTGCTTTGATGCAGTCTATACCAACTTTGTCAGCTGAACTACATTCCACCTTTTTTAAAGAATCGTATACATTGAGCACTTCCATGCATATATGTATGCCCCAGTGTTCCTGTCACGTGGCACTCTTTATGCCCCCACCAGAGCCCAGCTTTTGCCCCACGGGCTTCTGCTGATGCTGATCCTCCCTGACTGTGGCTCTTTATATTTTATGCATTCATGCATTCTGCACACTCACACAGACGCACACACACACACAGACACACACCCACATACACACACACACACACACACACACACACACACACACACACACACACACACACACACACACACACACACACAGCAGCGGAGGAAAGCGGCAAGCGGAGGGCGGAGAATGGAGAGAGGAGGGCGCCGTGAGAACGTCTAAGCTGGGCCTGGAGATGAGAGTGGGCCAGTGTGTGTGTGTGTGTGTGGGGGGGGGGGGGGGGGGGCTGGATACGTGTGTGTGTGGGGGGGGGGGGGCTGGGTGACTGGATACGTGTGTGGGGGGAGGTACTCACAGAGCGGGGAGAGTGACTAGGGAAGTGAGTCATCACTCAAGAGAGGACTGTACCATGGCAAACGTGGCGGGTAGCCAATGGATGCATGTGTGAGTGTGTGTGTGTGAGAGAGAGAGAGAGAGAGAGAGAAAAAAGAGAAAGGCACTGAGTGTGTGTGTACAGTATGTATGTCTGTGTGTGAGTGGCATTGTGAGTGTGTGTGTGAAGGGCATTGTGAGTGTATGTGTGTGTGTGTGTGTGTGTGTTTGAGTGTGTCTGAGAGAGAGAGAGAGAGAGAGAGAGTGTGTGTGTGCGCCTCCGCATGTGTGAATAAGACTGCCTGCTTGCACAAAAACCACTGCATATTCATTAGTTTTGTTCGTGTCCTCATCACAAGATGTCTACAGACCGGTGACGCGCTTATCTTAGCTTACGTGAGCAGATGACGCCAGCGTCCTCGTGGTGGCCACAGTTGTGCTGGAACCAGCCCAGGTTGAAGCAGTCGGTCAGTTTGCGCTCGTTGCCCTGGCAGTCCACATTGTCCAGCATGATGGGGCCCGAGCCGTAGCCGAAGTAGGCCAGCTGCTTGGCGGCGATGGCCGGGCCGCAGCCCAGCTGCCGGCACACCACCTGGGCATTGTCCATGTCCCAGTCGTCGTCGCACACTGTCCCCCACACGTTGCTGTGGAACACTTCCACGCGGCCCCGGCAGCTGCTGTTGCCGTTCACCACGCGGATGGTGGGCATCGCTGAGGGGCAGGACGAGCAGGACATTAAGGTCACTCAAGCCTGTTCATATAGGCCCTGTTTCACTCAAGCCTGTTTATACAGTATAGGCCACGTTTCACTCAAGCCTGTTCATATACAGTAGGCCACGTTCCACTTAAGCCTGTTTATATACAGTAGGCCATGTTTCACTCAAGCCTGTTCATATACAGTAGGCCACGTTCCACTCAAGCCTGTTTATATAGGCCACGTTCCACTCAAGCCTGTTTATATACAGTAGGCCACGTTTCACTCAAGCCTGTTTATATAGGCCACGTTCTACTCAAGCCTGTTTATATAGGCCACGTTCCACTCAAGCCTGTTCATATACAGTAGGCCACGTTCCACTCAAGCCTTTTTATATACAGTAGGCCACGTTCCACTCAAGCCTTTTTATATACAGTAGGCCACGTTTCACTCAAGCCTGTTTATATAGGCCACGTTCCACTCAAGCCTGTTCATATACAGTAGGCCACGTTCCACTCAAGCCTGTTCATATACAGTAGGCCACGTTCCACTCAAGCCTTTTTATATACAGTAGGCCACGTTCCACTCAAGCCTGTTCATATACAGTAGGCCACGTTTCACTCAAGCCTGTTTATATAGGCCACGTTCTACTCAAGCCTGTTTATATAGGCCACGTTCCACTCAAGCCTGTTCATATACAGTAGGCCACGTTCCACTCAAGCCTGTTCATATACAGTAGGCCACGTTTCACTCAAGCCTGTTTATATAGGCCACATTCTACTCAAGCCTGTTTATATAGGCCACGTTCCACTCAAGCCTGTTCATATACAGTAGGCCACGTTCCACTCAAGCCTGTTTATATACAGTAGGCCACGTTTCACTCAAGCCTGTTTATATAGGCCATGTTCCACTCAAGCCTGTTTATATAGGCCAGGTTTCACTCAAGCCTGTTCATATAGGCCCTGTTTCACTCAAGCCTGTTCATATAGGCCACGTTCCACTCAAGCCTGTTCATATACAGTAGGCCACGTTCCACTCAAGCCTGTTCATATACAGTAGGCCACGTTCCACTCAAGCCTGTTCATATACAGTAGGCCACGTTCCACTCAAGCCTTTTTATATACAGTAGGCCACGTTCCACTCAAGCCTGTTCATATACAGTAGGCCACGTTTCACTCAAGCCTGTTTATATAGGCCACGTTCTACTCAAGCCTGTTTATATAGGCCACGTTCCACTCAAGCCTGTTCATATACAGTAGGCCACGTTCCACTCAAGCCTGTTTATATACAGTAGGCCACGTTTCACTCAAGCCTGTTTATATAGGCCATGTTCCACTCAAGCCTGTTTATATAGGCCACGTTTCACTCAAGCCTGTTCATATAGGCCCTGTTTTACTCAAGCCTGTTCATATAGGCCACGTTCCACTCAAGCCTGTTCATATACAGTAGGCCATGTTCCATTCAAGCCTGTTCATATACAGTAGGCCATGTTCCACTCAAGCCTGTTCATATACAGTAGGCCACGTTCCACTCAAGCCTGTTCATATACAGTAGGCCATGTTCCACTCAAGCCTGTTCATATACAGTAGGCCATGTTCCACTCAAGCCTGTTCATATAGGCCATGCTCCACTCAAGCCTGTTCATATACAGTAGGCCATGTTTCACTCAAGCCTGTTCATATAGGCCACGTTCCACTCAAGCCTGTTTACAGTATATACAGTAGGCCACGTTCCACTCAAGCCTTTTTATATACAGTAGGCCACGTTCCACTCAAGCCTGTTCATATACAGTAGGCCACGTTCCACTCAAGCCTGTTTATATAGGCCACGTTCTACTCAAGCTTGTTCATATAGGCCACATTTCAGACCAATCAGACATCTGGAGGGTGGCAGAGCTGTACAGGTGATATTACACTTGGGTCTACTGGTGCCCTTTCATTTAGGAATTACTGTTCAAGATTAACACACCAGACGTCATGGTATATATAGTATAGTATATATAGTTTTTTGATCCCGTGAGGGAAATTTGGTCTCTGTATTTAACCCATTCGGTGAATTAGTGAAACACAAACAAGCACACAGTGAACACACAGTGAGGTGAAGCACACACTAATCCTGGCGCAGTGAGCTGCCTGCTACAACGGCGGCACTCGGGGAGCAGTGAGGGGTTAGGTGCCTTGCTCAAGGGCACTTCAGCCGCGGCCCACTGGTCGGGGCTCGAACCGGCAACCCTCCGGTTACAAGTCCAGAGTGCAGTATGGTCAGGTCATTCAAACGAACTCACTGTCTGTATGCCTAAGCGTTGTGTGAGTTCATTAAAACTAATTCACTGTGATCAGTTCATTAACACTAATTCACTGTAATACAGTTTCTATGATTTTTCTATATATATTTCTATGCTTGTTTTCTGCTACAGGGGCCCAACTACAATGGCTGTCTGCAGTGATTCACTTACGTTTAGCTGTTGTGCTTACGGTTGTTGTCGTAGTAGTTGTAGTGGGCGATGTTGTTGTTGTTGATGTTGATTCTGTATCTGTATCTATGACTGAGAGAAAGACAGATGGTGTTCACAGCCTACCAAATTTTACCACAACCCAAATTAATACAACATGGAAGACACACTGAAAAGATAAGGGATCTGGAGGGGACGGTGGCTCAAGTGGCTCCCTCTGCTGGTGAACCAGATGTAGTGCATCAGTAAAGTTGATGGAGAAACTCAGTTGCCTGGCAATGGGTTTTTCACAAAAACTCCCCTGTTGCTTGGCGATGCCAGATGGCCAGACACAGGTTTTGCATGTATTGGCGCGCGTTTGTGTATTAAGTGTGTACGCCAACTGTGAGCGTTACCTGGAGTTGTCCCGTTAGGAAGTAATATTCTGAGCATTGTGTCTGTGTTCACAGTTGGCACAGTGGTAGTGGACCCCGATCCTTTAGAGTAAAGACAAAATAAATACCATAAAATAATTAATTTATTCCTCTTTCTCTTGATAATGTTTATTATTAAAATGTATCAGTCATTCTAAGCATTATGTGGGATGTGAACAAAGCATGCATGCAAGTATTGAATCACTTAATCTTTGGATGAAATTCAACGAACTTTAATATCAATATTATGTTTTTCACATGTGTTAGGTTGGTGCCAAAATAGGAGTCTGCAGCATCCCCTAACCTTCGCATACGACTCCCGCATCCTCATGATGGCCACAGTTATGGATCCCCCAGCCCAGGCTGTAGCAAGTAGCCAGGTGGCTCTCGTAGCCATTGCAGTTGACATTGTCCAGCAGAATGAGGCCGGTGCCGTATCCAAAGTAGGCATTGGTCTGAGCTGCGATTGCCTGGCCACATCCAATCTGCTGACACACCACGCTGGAGTCTTTCAAGCTCCAGTCATCATCACAGACCGTCCCCCAGTTGCCTTGGTAATAGATCTCCACCCTTCCCTGGCAGTGGTTCGCTCCTCCGACCAGACGGATGGTACCATCTCCTGCAACAGAAAGGGGAGTGACGTCATTCCACTTCTCTATGGTGTCGCACACTGTACAAGTCAGCTTCTCTGAGCTTGAGTGCCATTGTGTGTCATCTTTTATGTCTCATTGGGGCCATTCCAGTTGTTTTTGCATTTGTGATGGGAAGTTGCCAAATTTCAATCATTTCACTTCCTTGTGCTCTTTTTCCCCCATTGGAGTCAACACAGGAAGAAACAAAAGCCATTCTCACGTTGCCTGCTGTACTTTCCCTCGGGAACACGACTTCACCCAATGATTCCGCAATATAAAGATTCAGTGACTAGGCTGGACAGTTCCCATGGGGTATATGTTACTTTCTTTAAAGCCCTTAACCATACAATTCAGCTGTCCCTGAGGCGTAGGAAGGACTGGGGCGGGCAACAAAAGGATGACCTTACCTCACATGGTGTGGTCTGCATGATGCATCCTACCAGACAACCCTTTGAACTTTTGTTTCAGTAACAATACACCAGTCATCAATGACATCAAGCACGTACAGGGTTTTGTTTAGTGTTAAAGAACAGATGTGTTCCACTTACACTCTGAGGTCACTCTTGGCCTGAGAAACTCTAGGTACCCCAGATAGAGCTACTACTAAATAAATAACTGCTATTTAAGTGCTCGTCATTCTCTGAAGTCTCTTTGAAATGTCTTTCATTTCATTTCATTTCAATGCATGTCTAATCAACACCTATCATTTCCATGGATGAATACTGTGAAAAACAGAAAAATATCTTTGATTTCCCCATAACAGAATGGAACGACCCCATGAGAAATGAGGTCAGCCACTTCAGTACTGTACTGCACCTATGATGGGAAGGACCGCACAGACACTTGGGAAGTTGTGACTCACGTAAGCCAACGTTGCGGCGTGACGGGGTGGTCGCCTCCAAGAGTACTCCGCGAGACTCCTGCATGGCCGTGCCTGTCCACAGAGAGGGGGCAAGTCAGTGCCAACATAGCTTTTCCACCATCAGTCAGTCATTTCATGTGCCAGCTGCACAGTGCAATGTCAGGGCAGCATGCTTGACAGGATTCTATATACAAGTCCAAATTAGGAACTATGTTACAGCATTCAGGATAACATGGGGGGGGGGGCACTAGCCTGTCATTCATACAAAGTAACCAAGTTCTGACTATGTTATGACTATGGCATGTCAAGCTACTTTCCCCCCTTATCAACTCCAGCTTAATTCGAAACACTCATTTGAAACTCTCATTTGTCACCTAATAGTTTGATGTGCTTTGTGTGTGTTATGTACTGTACCTTTGCAGGTGACGGCCACATCCTCGTAGTGGTAGCAGTTGTGGATCCCCCATCCCAGGCTGCCGCACTGCGCCAGGTCGGTCTCGCCACCCTTGCAGTCCACGTTGTCCAGCAGGATGGGCCCAGCGCCCTGGCCGAAGCGCGAGCTGCTGCCCACGGCCACTGCCAGCCCGCACTCCAGCTGCCGACACACCACGTTGGCGTCCACCATGTCCCAGTCATCGTCGCACACCGTGCCCCACGTATCGTTGTACTCGACCTCCACACGGCCCTCACAGCGGTTCCGCCCGTTCATTAGGCGCACTGGAGACAAGGGTTCATCAAACAAGTAAGGCTTAAACGAGAGGAAAATATATATTATAGTATATATATATATATACTTATATAATCTTATATTATAGTCATCTGGGTAATCCTTTTATATGGAGAGCCAACTGTCTAACTCTATGTTATTGGCAAAAAGAGTAAACATAATCCCTAAAAGGACATTCAATTTGGCCTGTTCTATTTATATCTTCGTACTGTCTCTCCCCTCTCCCTCCTCTCTCTCCCTCTCTCTGTGTCTTTGTGTCTGTCTGAGTGTGTGTGTGTACATCTGAGAGGATAATAACGTTTAGCTATTGTCTGTCCTTGACTCTTCTGAATGAGCAACAATATAGTTACAACCCAGAGGCACACTGAATGTTACCGTCTCTCGCTGTCTAACCTCAAAGAGCGTGTTACTGTCTGGAAAAATGATAAAAAAAGAGGAGGAAATAGATTAGCGTAGCTCTGATATAATGATAGGTAATAGCCACAAGAATCCTGAAAGAATAGGTCTAATCCCTCCAACTTAAGGCACAAAATCATACTAAATAAGACACATGACTCCGAAGGCTTGTGTAACGTGGAGGGGGCCAAGCACGGCAAAATAAGTAATTGAGGGGATTAGGGAAATTGAGAGCAAGGGGAAGCGACCTTGTTTTTTGTGCCTTGTGGGCCAGAGTGATCTCTCTCTCTCTCTCTCTCTCTCTCTCTCTCTCTCTCTCTTTTTATCTGTGTTTCCCTCCCTCCCACCTTCTCTTCCTCTCCCTCTCTTCCCTCCTTGAGAGATTTCATGTAATGTAATGGTAGGAGTGAGATCAGAGTTTGGCATTAAAATCAAATCAAATCAAATCAAATCAAATCAAATCAAATGTTTATTTGTCACATACATTATACAGGTAGCCTATAAATGCAGTGAAATGCTTGTTCCACTGACTCCAAGACTGTGCAAAGGATATATGTATAGACAAGGAAGAAGAATAAAGAGAGAAAGTCCAAAGTGCAAAGTGTTTAGGCTGCTGTACTGTATGCTGGTGCTCCTGCTACAATCCTCATTTAGAATCCTGATAGCCTGGGGGTAAAAACTTTTCCGCATTCTCTCCGTGTTGGACTTCAGGCAGCGGTAACGTTTCCCAGACCGTAGGATAGAGAAGAGCCAGTTGTTTGGGTGACTCGGATCCCTGATAATTTTTCTTGTTCTCGACTGACATCTCCTTATGTAAATTTCCTGTAGGTTGGGTAGGGCACTTCTGGTGGTACGTTCAGCTGATCTTACTACTATAATAATAATAAGCTTTATTTGTATAGCACCTTTCATACACAGAATGCAGCTCAAAGTGCTTTACATTTGAAGCATGTAACACAATAATAGTCAGTCAGTCATTATCAATCACTTTTCTTCATTTCTTCATTGGGGCCGTTTATGATCCACTCAGCAACATATCAAAAATATAGAAAATGACATGTGATAAGACTGGCAGCCTTAACCCTCTTACCCCCCACAAGCACGCCATATGGCAACTGTGGCAAGGAAAAACTCCCATATTCCAGGAAGAAACCTTGAGCAGAACCTGACTTAATAGGGGGAGCCCATCTGCTTCTGGCTGGCAGCGCCCTCCAATAGCAGCAGATGTAGAATAATCTGAAAAAGTACTCTCTTCAGAGCTTTACGGTCTAGCTCAGTGCTATTTCCATACCAAGCTGTTATACTGCCAGTGATAACACTTTCAATGGTGGTTCTGTAAAAGTTCTTCAGTAGTTGTTGAGGTAGCTTGAAGTACTTGAGGCGTCTGAGGTGAAAAAGACACTCATGACCCTTTTTCACCAGTGAATGAATATGCTTAGTCCAAGTCAGGTCTTCAGTAATATGGACTCCAACATATTTAAACCTCTCTACCCTTTCCACTTGAGAGTCATTGATCATAAGTGGTTGATACATGCTGATCACGCCTGAAATCTATAAACATCTCCTTGGTCTTTGTAACATTCAGGAGGAGGTTGTTTTCCTGGCACCAGTTGGATAACCTGTCTACTTCAGTCAAGTAAGCCTGCTCATTGTTCTTTGAAATGAGGCCAACTACTGCTGTGTCATCAGCAAACTTGACAATGATGTTGGAATCATGTACTGCTGTACAATCGTATGTGTAGAGGGAATACAGTACAACAATGGACTTAGAACACATCCCTGTGGCGCTCCTGTATTGAGAGTAAGGGATGAAGAGATGTGACTACCCACCCGCACGGCCTGGGGTCTACCAGTCAGGAAGTTAAAAATCCATTTACACATTTATTAGTGGGCTGCTACCCAGCTCATTCTTACCTTGAGATTGCATGGGCATTGTTGCGGTGCTGTTGGCTAGACAAACGAAATGAGAGAGAAGGAAGGAGGGAGAGAAACAGAGCAAGAGAGAGAGAGAGAGAGAGAGAGAGAGACTTTGGTCAAAATGATTTGTTGACAGGAGGTTCTTGGCCGTTACTGCACTCTATATCTACTAGCTCTATTTTCCTGTAATTTTAGACCTGGCTTGACACACAAGAGGAAACCAGTTCAGTTCTGGCTGTAGTCAACATGCATTCCGCTAACTGTACACTAACCATCTATGGGAAAGATTGAAACACTACAGTACCAATGGATCAATATCACTTTTACTGTATGTGTGAAGAAACAAAAAAGAATCATTTTAGACAGATATACTAGTGTAAGTAACTGAGGGTGACAAGTGTAAAGGTTGAACATCAGGAAAGGACAGTGAATATACAGTGAATATGACAGGGTTCCTACTCTAGATCAAATGTAAAATTCCAAGAATCTTTACATTTTTAATAGCGGGAGATGAATAAATGGGCATTGAATAAACAAAGTTGGGCTACTCAACCAAGCAGTAAAGCGAATAACCAGACGTACATCAATTCAGCATGGAAATATATTTGTATTCATATATTTTGGCAAGTCAATTTTAAACAGCTACAACTAAATTCCCTGATATTCTGACTTTGCCACAAAAATGATAAAATTCCCTGACTTTCTATGTCTGGAATAGACTTTTCCGAAATTCCATGACCCGTGGGAACCCTGATATGAACACTTTTGATTCTTCTCCCTCACCTTCTGAAGAATTTGGTTCCAAAACGCTATATCCACCATTTTAATGAATTTTCATAAATCATTTTTTTTTTTCATTTTGTTTTCCACGTAATTTCAGTAGAACTGTAATTGGGTATTGCTATTTGATATATCTTTACTCAATCAAAACAACAACTGCAATTTGATTGATATTACCTGAAATACACAATTAAATAGCCTGACTTTTTAATGTTTTTAAAAAACAGAGATATAGCATTTTGGAACCAAACTCTTCATCTGTTAACCACATGGTGAGTAAACTTTGTCTAATGGTATTGCTAGTATTGTCTTGTGCGTCAGCATGACCATTAGAGGGCCTGATGACTTCTGCGAAGTTAATTGAGGTCAAGACGCTCACATACTTCTATAGACCTCGTCCTATATAGCTCTGAAGCACTGGTGTCAGCTTTCACCATCTCACAAAGACAGCAAAGGTGTTTTCATCAACACCCCCATGAACATATAGGTCAATTCACACGCTTTTACTCATATATATATTCTACTCCTATACCACCGTCCCAGGCATTGTGACACGTGTTCACTGGTTTTCTAAGTGAATTAGATATCACAGCCTGAGATATGTAATGAAAATATGAACCTACTAGATGTCGATCTTCTTGTCACTTTGACATCCTCTGCAACAAAAGGGAAAAAAATTATTAGAATTATTAGTCATTAAACAGTAAAAGTATTTGACACTCAAATTAGCATACATGTTTTCTCAAAGGGACACACATTTAGCTACAATAAATTGTCTGGATGCTGCTGCAAGATCCCATTCAGCTGAAGAGAGGGACATTGACCGAGTTTTTCCTTGTCTCTCTCTCAGTTCCCAGGTACAGCTGGTGGTTGTGTTATAAACTGAGGTCCTCTTGTACACGTGAAATCTTACTGAGATGCCTCAGAATGCCTCTTACATGTCACGTCCCCATCAGACCGCGTCCACAAAGTGGGCCACAATAGACAGAGGATAGAAGAGGCTGAGAAAAACTAAATTCCACCGACTAAAATGCCGGCCTTTGACGCATTTTGATTTTACCCCAGAGAAACAAGGCAACCACCCGTTCCCATGAGAACTTATTTGAGGTAAACATCTTCCTATAGCTGAACCAGACCACTGGAAAACATATTTCACTCTTATCTTATCACTGGTCATAGATTATCAGTCCTGTCATCTGCATACAGAGCTGTGATATCATATTAGTAACTGTAATGGGACAAATTGCAGAAACAGATTTTTCATCAGCTTCTTAAAAACAATCAAAAAATGTATATCACTGTGTAGAACTGAAGCCAAAGACTCAGACTGTATATAAGCAATCAGAGAGATATTTCATGATCAAACTCAACTACCTTGAACAGGTAGGTCCCTGCTTACTCTCTCTCTCTCTCTCTCTCTCTCTCACACACACACACACAATCTCTCTCTCTCTCTCTCACACACACACACACACACAATCTCTCTCTCTATCTCTCTCTCTGTCCTTCTCACACACACATATGCTTACAAATATCACAAATACAGTACATGCATAAACACAGATCTAATAAAAGAACCACAATGAGCAGATCCAACATGAATCACAAACCCAACCTTCATACACTTTACTCTCACTCTCTCTCTCTCGATGGACTCACCGAACTGCAGCAGGATGGTGATGGACAGTAGGAGCAAGCAGCTGAGCAGCGAGAGCAGCACCCTGGCGCCCAACCTCCAACGCCTGCGCTCGCACTCCTGGACACGCTGGCCTCGCATAGCACCCAGTGAGGAGGAATCTGCCCAGACACCTGAAACACACACACACACACACACACACACACACACACACACACAGATAATGAGTTAGTATCATACTCACATCGCCCAGCAGCACCTCCATCCTCTACTCCTAATTTGTTGTTCTTCTGCACCTGTTTTGTGCATGTTTCGTTGCTGTTTCTTTCTGCCCATCAGCCCCAGGAGCTGCCTCAGAGCACCCTTTAACAGTCCAGTGGCGGTCAACTCCAGAGTCTGACACTTACTATCATTGTAGCGCTGCTGTCAGTGTACTCATTGGATTTTTTTTTCACGAGGACAGAGTACTTCTGAAAACCACCACCACTACCACCACCACCACCACCACTACCACCACCACAACAACAACAACAGCAGCAACGAGGACCAGTCTGAGCCCTGCAGCAGGTTGGCAGCGGCCGTACTCAGTATTGATAGTGGAGTGGTGGCAGGGGAGAGTAACGTGGGACAAGGGAACAAAATGTTTTTGAACGATCATGTGATTGGCACCAGTGGCAGCAGAAAGGGTTTTGATGGTTCTCAGAGCTCTCTCTCTCTCTCTTTGTGTATGTATGTGTGTGTGTGTACGCACATGCATACAGTATGTGTGTCTGTGTGTTCATGGGCATGATTGTGTGTGTGTGTGTGTGTGTGTGTGTGTGTGTGTGTGTGTGCGTGTGCGTGTGTGTGCGTGTGTGTGTATGTGTGTGCGTATGTGTGTGTGTCCTCGTGCTCATAAGTTTGTATCAAACATAGTGATTGATTGACGATTGACACCAGCTTCACTATGGTGCTCCATTTCCCCAGGCCTGACTGCCCACTCCCCTTACTCACCCTGTACACACAAACACACACACACACTCACACACACAGACTCTCACACACACACACACACACACACACTCACACACACACACACACACACACACACACACACACACACACACACACACACACACACACACACACACACACACACACACGCACTACACCATGATGGCAAAACAGTTAGGGGAACTCCAATTCAAGCACACACAGAATTATTTTATGTACTAATTCTGCCACGCTGAGTGCAATATTAATCCATTGACATACAGGAATTATGGAGTGGTACTTGGTATTTGGTATGTGATACTGGTACCCATACATGTGGTACCCATACACCAAAAGGCAGACCAAAACCTTACTATTAAAAATGTATTTCATTTCTTTTTTACTACAAATGTTTCATGAGTAGTAATTGAACATGATTGGAAAATAAATCCAAAACACACTTTATGAATAATGTTACCATAAGGATAGAAAACAGATGACATTGCAAACCATGACATTTAAACACCACACCAGGTTAAGTTTGAAACTAGTTTTTTGCCAAACTTGACATTTCCTGATACACCTTTTCCACTTTTGGAGTGTAAGATTCAACAACGGTAAAAAAAATCAAACAATGACCTATCTTTCCTCTAGAAAAAAGGTTATTTTAGTTCATTACCAATGCGTTTGCATTAAAGTCATATAAAAATAAGCTGTTTACATCAGGCCATATTCTTATGTCCTTGTTTCAAAGACAAAGAACATTCTGTCCAATTCTGCAGTCTCTCAGCCATCCCCACAGAGAAAGAACTCTCACATGAAAAATAAACGCTCGCCTCACAACAAGTATTGATCTTTGAAACTCTTATGGCATCCACTAACCAAGATACATTTCATATCTAAAATAAAAACCAACATTTGCCTGTGAGAATGCTTTGACTGTGAAAGTAATGAAATTGTAGGGGCGCATATCAGAGGGCATTACATTGCCCACACACTGTTGCACAGGTGCAAGGCTAGGCCATGCAGCTTCCAAGTACATCTGCTTAAGAATTTTAATTCCTGGGAATTACTGTTGGCACGGACACGATTGGTCCATTGCGTCTCCTGACCAATCTCATTCTGTTTCTAGGAGGCATCAACAGAGTATGATTCGTGTCACCAAATTTGTTATAAAAATGTTAAGGTCACTCACACGACTGACCATTGGCCGGAGAGGAATTGTGAAAACGTTACTTAGATGTTATAATTCTACGGGGAGATTGTGAGGGCCGAGAGAGGCTTGAGGTATGTCGCTTTTTCTGTTTTCCTAAAATCCCCTCTGACCTTACCCTGGAATGTGCACCAGGGTGGAGACGATGCTCAGGATCCCAGAGTGGGGAGAGAATTTGATATTCGCCGGGCGGAGATAGTGGACATTCCGAAGCCCGGGGCACACAAAAAGACATTTCTGCTGTCTGTGGTCCCCTATCGTCGGGGGCTAAACGCTGCTTCCTGCGAATCTGTCACTGGCATCCTCCGAAACGCTTAGGCACCTGATGACACCTGAGGGGCGCCTCCCGTCTCTGCTGCACAGGGTGGGGAGGGGAGCGCCCGCAGAGGGGTGGGAAAGGCTGAAGGAACGTGGACCATGGAGGGAGTTCTGCTAAAAAACCCATCCTGCGCCTGCCGTGCCTACTGTGGCCTATGACAGCATTCCCATCAAAGATATTCACCACACTTCCCACCATGCAATGATTCAAAAACTGTTATTACATCTATTATATAAACTATTTATGGTAATAAACAAACATCATTAGCATTTTGATGTTCTGGAATATGCCAAGGGATAAGACAATCATGCTTTATCATACATGATTTTAGAATATTGGGCAGAGCTAACACAGTCTGGAAACATACAGTAACCACTACAAAAAAGCATGAATTGCTTTCATAACTCTCTCATAAATCTTCTTTCCCCTGCATTACCATGTGGTATGAGGTGGCTTAGCATGGACACTGCAGGCCCCTGGCGTGGGACTCTGAGAGCAAGGCACAGGAGAAGGGCCTATTGGAGTCATTGTCAGTCCAATTAGGTGCTGCTGGGGAATTTTTAACACGGGGCCGAGCAGCACACTCACCGCAGCGGCCGTCCATTTGCGTGCCACCCTAACAAACCGCTCCGAGCTCGGTGGACAAATGGCTCAGTTATGAGGCATAAAAAATAATCTGGTCCCCAATGTTGTGTTTTTCAATACTCCATTCATGGCTGGATGTAGCGTGGATCCGCTGGGGAATAATGTCGCCTTTTGTGTCAGCCCTGCTTCCCCTCCCTCTTCTCTCCTCCCTGCTCAGAGAAATGGCTGAAAGATCTCGGCCCCACAAAAATACCCCCGGAAAAAGTGGGAGATAACTCCAGGCAGAACACTCGCTCACACATTCTAGGCAAAGGTGAATCTCTTTTTTAATTTGAAATCTTTATTTATTATTTCTGTCAGTGTTTCCAATAGGCCCTTGTCAATCTACCAGCTTATTACATTTTTTTTTATATCTAAGCAATCAACAAAAATACAAAATAGACCAAGGAAACTTTCAGAAATTGCCACCATGAAGCATATGTCAAATTTAAACACATATTTTCAAAGTTATAACAGTAAAATTGTTTCATGAATGCACCTAATTGTTTTTTTTAATTATTTGCCATTGGCACTATGTATCAAACACATCAACACCTCTCATTACCATCAACTTTACCTTTCAAATTTGAATATATATATATATATATATATATATATATATATATATATATATATATATATATATATATATATATATATATATATATATATATACACACTTTAATTTTTTTTTGTCAAAACAACAACAACAAGACTATTTTAATCATACACACATATAAATCCTTTATCAGGGAAATTCAGAGTAGTCTCTGAGTTTGGAAAAATCACAAGCTCCAAAGAGCAGATGTAGAAAAACATGAGCAGCATACCTGATCAACAGCTCGGCTGCTTCCTCTCACCACAGAAATTAGATAATTTCCGTGGCAGAATCTATTGGAGTCTTCACCTCTGATCTGGAATTTCACAGGACAGTTTTCCAACTCTCACAGTAAAGCCTTGGAAGTTTGTGAGGACAAATAGTGAGTTAAAAAAAACAGTGATCCAGCTGCACAGTTAGCAAGTCTTTCATCTCCTTCACCTGTCGGTGACTATAAATACCTGGCTTCACGCTAAAGTATTACGCAAAACAAAAAGACAAGAGCATTGTATGGTAATGTCCTGTTGCCTTGTATCTTCCTGGTGTGCGTTTAAAAGAATACGAACAGGGGGGGAGAAGAGGTGAAAGCCAACCCTTCACAGGTAGCCTGGCATCTCCAGTTTCAGGTAGCGCGCACGAAAGGTGCCGCCTTGCTCATCTAAAGGAGTGTACAGTCACAGGGACATGAGGCGGGGGGGCATGGAGGAGGGATTGGGTTGTGTGTGAGTCTGGAGGGGTGTGAGGTATGTCATTCTCTTTCTGCCTCTCTCTCTCTCTCTGTCTCTCATGCACATTCTGCTGTGTGTGGGAGACAAATGCACAGAGAGAGAGAGAGAGAGAGAAAGAGAGAGTCTTTCTGACAGTCAATGTGTGCATACCAGTACCATATGTGAGTGAAAATAGGTGTTATATCTTCCCTGTTTGATTGTTTTTGCATGAGATCACTGCCACACCTGGGTATAAAAAAGACTCAACTGGACAACTCAGGACTTGTTCTTCTATTTCATCCTGGTCACAATGGCACACCTGGCTAGAAAATGTAAGGTGGCGCTTCATCAAATCAGAATGATGCATGTCATTTAATTAGCATGGACAGTACAAACAAAAAAGATAAGAAATACACATATACAAGCTGGAGAAATGTTATTTTCTTCATCACTATAGGATTTTGGTATAGTTCAGATATCCATTTAACAATCACATATTATGAGAAAAATCTTGTGGACACATGTCCTCTGAAATGCCTATCAGACTTGATTCTCTCACCATCTTTCTCAACACACAAGCTTTATACTAGGATAGTCTAAATCTAGGCATGCTAAAACTACCAGTGTGTTGGTGATGGTCTAAATAGACTCATATCGTATTCAATCTCAGACACAAACATATTCTGTCACTCTTAGGATTGATGTTCTGAAATGAAGAGTCAATATTAACTCAACAAGAAACAAAATGGAGGCGATTGGGTGGCATTTCAGCGTTCCTTTGAACGAACAGAGGAAGGCCTGTGGCCCCCCTCTGAATCAGGCTGCAGGGTTAACAGCGATCGCCTCCAAAATGGCTAATCCTCCCTGAGCCACTGAGAAACGTGCAGGCAGCGCCACTCCCATTGTTAGGGTTTTCAAGGGCCAATTCAGGGCCTCCTCCTATGGTGTCAGCCAAGTCAGGGAGCACGTCAAAATACGGTGATTCTGTTTCAAATGGATAATCCCCGGCAGGAAGCCACAACAATCGTTGACTCGGAAAACTGAACATTTCACCTTCGGATAATACAGTCTGGTTGTGCTTAAATGTTTAATGAATGGTTAAAGATATTTATGTTTAAACAGTGTTAATAATTAGTTGACCGCGGGAGAAGTTTTCCCTTCAGACTGTTTATTTAAAACTGAATTTCCCCTGGGGATCAATAAAGTATCTATCTATCTATCTATCTATCTATTTAAGCCAACGCAGCAATACATAAACCAGCTTTTACTGCCTAATACGCTTCTGTTACATATATACATATATCTTCCTCCATGACTGTGCCCTGAGACTATCCATGCCCTTCCCCCTCAATCTCCCTCCCGCTCTATCACTGGGATTGTGGAGGGTTCAGACACCATGTCTCCCATCAGAGTGGAGTGTGGGCCTGGCAGAGTGGTGAGAACACGCCATTAGTGGCCTTGGCCCTTTCACTCTCCCAACCTGTTTCTCACAAGCAGCCCCCTGCTGCCAGAAAGTAGGTTGCGTAAAAAAGGGAAGGAAGAGAAAAAAGATGGAGCAAACAAAGGGAAGAGGAAAACAGAAACGGAGCTGATTGTGTTCGGCTGCAGACATCGGGAAGCTGATACAGGACAACGTCCTGAATATGGAAGCTCAGTGCGAGAGTGACAGTGGCACAGGCAGAGAATTTTCTGGAGAGAACCAAAAAGTAAGACTGCGAGTGATAAGCAGATGCCGAAAGTCACAAATTAAATTATTCCTGGGGATTTCTGGGGGGGTTTTGAGATGCAGCTTTGGGGTCACTAGGGATAGTATGTACTATTTTGTAGAGGTGGCATCATCATGAAACTCAGACTGAAGATATAGCCCCAGGCTGGTAGTGTTGACTTTCGAAACATCCCCACCCAGAGCTTTTAAGAGGACATTGTGTAGGTCCCCTTATGAACTTGGTGTAATAGAATAGGACATGTTCTGTTATATGGAAATAACCTGAAAGAATTAGCTACTCAAGATGTGCCTTAGTTTCCTGAGATTTGGACACAAAACGTGTGGAAATTGACATGATGCTATGCAGTAAAAGGACACAAAAGGAGTTGATACAACCTATTGATATGGTGTAATATGTTTGCAACATGACATAACATAGTGGACAAGTGAAGATGTCCATACTATTCAGTATGAAGTTATGTCATAATGCAACAAAGCCAAGTCCTGAATTCTTGAACTTGACACATTGTGACATCCTACCACTTGTGTTATTCAAGACATTATTTAAAGTGGGTCGTCGTGGCATTACCTGTGACCTTTTATCAAAACCTGTCCCAGTTTGATGTAGTGTTATGTCACTTCCTCCCCATTTTCAGTCATATAAGTTTGCTTTACAGTGCTAAATGCCACATAAAATCCACTTCAAACTTCAAAAGCTATACACAAAATAAAATTGAAAACAAAGTGACACAGCAGCGCTGTGGTTATCTTTTCTGCTTCTTCTTTTTTTTCCATTTGAACTTTGCTTGGCAAAATTTGGCTCAAGGACATAATATCTCAAATTTCATTTGCTATCAAAACACAGGTGTAGGACCTTTGTACTTATGTTCAGTTCAAAATGCAAAACTGACAAGGTGCACATGCAAGACTCAAGTCGAAGCACAATAAATGCCTCAAGCACCCGGCCCTGTCTACACAAATAAAAGATATTTGGCCTGAGTGAAGGTGTCCGATACACAGTACAAATTATAGAAAGTTTACCTAATCTGTTTTGGTAAGTGCCATATTACATGAGGCATCCAGAGATGAAAGGTTGTAACTATATATTTTATCTAATTTAAAACACAAAAACGCTAAATCTGCAGGTTATTGAGATTAATTCCAGTTAATGAATAGTACCTTTCTAAACTATAATATTGTTGTGTTGGTTATGATTTAGTTGCTGGTGCTATTGACATTGTTAAATAACCTTCATAATCATCTCGATAATCACTGGTACAATTTTAAACACTATTCAGACACACATTTACACTGTCAGAAAATGGATGAAAGAGACCCAAGTTCAAGGTCAAGGTTAGACCCATTTTATATACCAAAAAATATTAACCAAGTAAATTGATGAAATGTATGTCACAGTTTGTTTAGATTGTAAAGACGAACATGTGATTAACTTCACTCTATATGTTGTGAAGTTTTCCCTCTGCTGGCGCAGTTGGGCCCATATACAGTGCTGCTTGAAAGCATGTGAACCCCTTGAACATAGTTTGGAGTTTTAAAACAGAATTCTGTTATCACAATTTTCTTATTTGATTTGATTTCTTATTTTTTAAATATCAACTGTCAGGTGTGTATATTTATCACATGCATGGACTTGTTTAGAGGGAATTGCATGAGTAGCCAAAAAATCATGAAACATGGAATTAATGTACTGTATGTACAGAAGTAAGTGAACTCCCAGCTCCATTGGTAAGGTCAAGTAGATAATTGATTAATGTAAAACATATTTGGGTGCTGAAATGATCAATTATATAATCAAACAGACTTTCTTTGGAAAGGGTTTGAGCAGCCATGATTAAAAGAGAGAGGAAATCCAGCAAAGCACTGCAGTACCAAGGCATACCCACAGGGATCATCAATGCCAAGAGGAAAGGAGATATCTGAGGACATAAGGAAGAGAGTAGTGACAGCCCATCAGTCTGGGGAAAGCTACAAGACCCTCTCTAAAAGATTGCAGCTCCATGTATCCACTGTAAGACAAATTATTTGCAAATGGAGGGCGTTCAACATCACAGCAACATTTCCTAGAGGTGGATGCCCATCAAAAGTATGACCAAGATGCACCAGAAAGATAATAAATTGGGTAAAAGCCAACCCACACATCACCTCTAGAGAGTTCCAGACCTCGATGGCAGCATCTGGAACAAATCTACATGCATCTACAATCAGATGAAACTGGAACAAAACAACGTTCATGGGAGGGTTGCTAGAAGGAAGCATCTGCTCTTAAGAAAGAACAAAACTGCCCGATTCAACTTTCAGAGGCCTTCTGGAAGTCCATTCTCTGGACAGGTCAGTCCAAAATACAATTATCTGGACACAATCCAAATCATCATGCTTGGAGGAAAGCCAACACTGTATACCAAGAAAAGACCTCCTCTCAGCAGTGAAGCATAGTGGTGGAAATGTGGAGGCGTGGGGCTGTTTTTCTGCCTCTGGACCTGAACTCCATATCATCCAGGAAACCATGATTTTTAAGGTCTATCAACACATTCTTGATCAGAACCTCATGTCAGTCAGGGAGATGAAGCTAGGGAGGAAATAGATTTTACAACAGGAAAATAACCCTTTGCACATTCAAGCAAAATGACCAAGGAATGGCTTAAGATGAAGAGGATTCATACTCTGGATTGGCCTAGTCAAAGTCCAGACCTCAATTCAATAGAAATGTTTTGGCTAGATCTGAAGCTGGCTCTCAACTGGATGAGTTCTGAAAGGAGGAGTTATCAAAAATCTGCAGAATCAAATGCGAGACACTGGTTAAAGAAGACGTTTGGCTGAAGTAGTGGTTGCGAAAGGAGGTGCTACAAGAAATTAACTACATGGGTTCATATTACAAATGTCATATTTTTAAGACCTATATGGTCTTCTTTAACCAGTATATAACGAAAACTATACAACTACAATGAATATATAATGAAACTAGTATAACTTTCTTTTATTTCTGTCTATTTTGGAATGTCAGCTTTTATTTACACATTAGGGTTTGGATGTGCATTAAATAAGGTTATTTTGATTTTTTTGTAAAAAAAACAAAAAAAACAACGTGCTATTGTGAATTTCATTATTCATTTTCTGTACATGCATTGCTACAGTCTTGCAATCTAGTGAATCTAATTAGCCTATGAGTCTTGCCTTTTGTTACCCTCTTAATTTAATGGGGTTGGGGATACAGTGAAGCACTTGCGCATACATTCATTTCCATCTATTCATTTAGCTGACACTTTTATCCAAAAGAACTTATCAGAAAATATCAGGATACTTGTATAAGGTCAGGAGGATGCATAATGTGTGCATATGTACTATATTACATTTAGTAATCATCCAAATCTAGCTGACGTAAATGTCACCATGAGTAAGTTGACGAAGATATTCAGGGCTTTACACGCAAGCCAACATACTGCTGAGAGCAGAGGTCACCATTTCCCAATCCCAGGAGATTTGCTCCTGACGTAAAAATGAACCAAGCCATGTGAAACTTAAGTCCTTCCTGAGAGTGAGGATATGGGAATCCACCAGCGTTGAATGGTTTGCTGGACAAAAAGGAGAAACGACGAGAATAAAGCGCAAACATCTCGCCCTTTCATCTTGGTCAGGTAAGTAAACAAGGTGGTTTTGGGTGGTGGAATGGGAGCAACTGTGTGTGACTATTTTTCCCACTTGACAAGCTCAGGCAGATGGGGTAAAACAGGGCACCCAGCCAGCGTGACAAAAGAGGAGGAGGAATGAGGAGAAAGAGGAGGAAGAGAAAACAGAGGTGGGAATGGCAGATGATATTACTTCTCTCAAATTCTCAGCAGTGACACTCAACACCACTGTGTACTGTATGAAAACATATACAGTAGCTCAGCGATGGCAGCAAAAAGACCTCCACTGTCGTAGGACAGATCACGTTTCAACGGTCACACATCAAAACAGTTGTCGGAGCTAGGGCTGAGATGTACCTGTGTCAGTGGAATGTGCCGGAGTAAATGTAAACCCCAGTGTACCTGTCCCAGAAACAATAACAAGGGGGACAGGGACAACTGGGTGTGCACTCGTGCTGCCAAACTGATGACGGATCATGGACACTAACAGGTTCATTCTATTTCTTTTTAAACACTTCTACAGTGTATCTTCAGGCCCTGGTGTAACAAAATGTAACTGCCCCCACTGCTTCATTATCTGACATTTAGTAATTCTCTGGCCCCTAGTTGACATCTTAAAATCTGGCTCAAATCATAACCTTTGTAGTAACCTGAAATAAATATTGAGCCTCTAATAATGGCACAACTTTGTTTGTTTGAACATGAAAGGGTACAATTGTGACATTTAAAATGAAGAAATGATTTTTTCTTTTCTTTTTTTCCTTCGCCATTTCTTACTTACTCTGTTGATAACACTTAATCTCCTGTGCAAGAGCACAATGTTACATAACATACATTTTGCAGTGGGGCCTAAAAGAACAAAGCAAAGGTATAAATGAGCCTTAGCCTTAGGTATTTATAGCTCACTCAGATATGGAAGTAGACATAGCCGTTTGAGGCAACACCATCACACTGTGTCACGCAAAACAATATTCTTATAAATATTTTAGCTAATATATGATTCAGTGGATTACAACATTTAAAGATTCTAACATTGATAAAGTATTGTATCTTATAAAGTATTTTTTTTACAAATTGCTATTTAATTTTACAAACTCATTTTGATCTACAGATAGTTTTCAATTTCTATTTGATGGTAGGCTTACAGCAAGGTGTACAGACTTTATTCCTAGGAATCGTTTTCCTGGTAAAATCTACTAGATAACTACAGTATATAACTAATCAGTTTAATTGCATGTAAATATGAATATGTATTGTTACATTTGTTTGATAATGCTTTAAAGCTTTAAGAAAATTATTTCTGTTAGGCCCTCTTCTCAGACTTCTAATTGTAACAGATCAACTGAGTCACTTGTGGGACACTTTGTCTATTGGTTTATAAGCTGAGAGACATTTTCCCTCTAGATTTTAATAGTCTAAATTTAAATGTAGCCTAATTCAACCTTTCAACCTTCACTCAAGCTCTTGCCAAGGGATATGAGAAAGATTTCACAGTGTTGTAGGGTAGCCATGCTGTTTGAACCGCCGGCTCTAGTCTACTAAAACTGTAGGCCTACAGCTATGGCTATCTATGTCTATAGGCTAATAGGCCTATATGGCTGTTTACTCCGTTTTTTACAATTAGTTTTTTTTTTTTAATTAATCTACTTAAAAGCTAACCTGACTCTCGCCAAACAGTACACTGCAACCCATTGTATTAGGATACTGTCAGATCTGACCGCAGGTAGGCGCTCTTGTCACGGCGAATACACCGTCAGTCATCTTGATGACGGGACGCCTTGAAGAGGGTCAGCTGGACAGCATTGCCTGGAGCAACTGGTGTTTAATAGCCTCCTCCTACGGATGTTGACCGTGCGTTCATTGAAAAAGAATGCACAGTTCTCGGTGTACAGCTGACTAAGATTAAATTGACCTTATATCAAACAACTGGTTAACATTAATATCCGAGGACTATCCGAAGCAGCCTAATGTTCTAGCTTTTCAAGTTGTGCTACCCTCCCGAGTGTGGGAGGTAAGTGTTTGTTTTGTTGGTTTTCTCGCCATGCGTTACATTACCTGACACCTAACGGTAGCTCTAGAGTAGACCATGTGCATCTTCCACTAAAGTGCATGTAAAGGCTTGTTTAAAATTACGCGTAACATCCTCAGCATGCAAATATATTTAGGAAAACTAGCCGCTGTGGCACGTTTCGAGGAATCCTCTTAAAACCTCGAGATGAGATGAGGCTAGGTGCCCAGCTAGCCACATTAGCTTTATCCTCTAAACCAAGCTATTATCCGCGAGAGACTTGCAGTTACTTCGACTGACAGGCGTGCCTGGCAGTGTTAAACTTTTAACTTAATTATATTGTGTAGTTTTGTTAAAGTATTCAGGCCCTTTTTGTTGTCTTCAGTTTTTAAGAGGTGAAACGTCTAAAGCTCATAATAACTAAAACTTACCAACACTCAAATGGCCAGACGGATGGCAACTCGATTCCATCCTCTAGGATGTTAAACTTGCTGCTCTAGAGCATCAATAAAGCGCCTAGTTTGCAAGGCAGCAATAATCTATGCAGACATATCTGAGTGTCTAAGTATCTTGATATCCTAAACGATTCAGTCAAGGCAGTGATGTACAACTGATTGATTGTACAGTTGATTTTCGATTGTCCTCCTATTGTATCTAAGCCCCCTTTATTGGGAATGTTATCATTCATAGGAATGAACTGCAAGCAACTAATTACTTGACACAGTTAATACTCATGTATGTTTTTTTATTTTACAAGGTCATACTGCTGCAATTTGCAAATCTATTATTTTGTCAATCAATGTGAGTCTGTCTCCACTGCTACGTGTGACCTTCATTCATCTCTGCTCTTTTCAGTGCAACAGTCCTCTATTGCTGCATGTGCATGCGTTTGCATTTCACCCCCATAACCCTTTGCATGAGTTCCATTCCTCCATCTGTTTGCATGCTTGCTGCCTGAGACAGAGTGAGCTGCTCTCTCTTCAGTGCCTTGGCCTTCAGCTTGTAAGGCCTCAAGCCGAGGAACACCATGGGCAAGGACAGGGGTAACTCTCTGGTTTTCTCCTCCAAGAGGGGCTCGAGCTGCGCCACACGTTCCTGCGCCAGCCCCGGTGAGGCCGAGCGCGAGATTGAGAGGCTCCGCGCCGCCTTGGAGGTGGAGCGTTGCCGCCACAAGCAGGCCCAAAGGAAGTTCTCGCTGGAGCTGCGGCGCGTGCGCGAGGAGGGGAGGCACGAGCGGGAGCGCGCCCTGCGGGATCTGACCTCCAGACAGGAGCGCCAGAAGGCCTTGGAGCTGCAGCAGCAGCGCGAGGTCCTGGGCAGGGAGCGCGCCTCCGAGGTCCGGCAGCTGCGCCGCTGGAGGGACCGCGAGCGGGACCGCAGCAGCGCCACCCTCAGGCAGGCCCGGGAACTGCAGCGGCTCCTGGCCGAGGAGCTCGGCCGCGTTGACAGTTCGGGCAAGGCCGACACGCCGAGCGTGAAGGTTCTGCTGGGCGGCCGGGGCAACGGCGGAGGTGGTGGCGGCGCCGTCTACCGCAAGCTGGAAGAGCTGCTGGCCAGGCTGCATGGGCAGGCGAGCGGGCAGCAGGTGGCGCTCATGCAGGGCCTGCGCCAGGAGCTGGAGCTGGAGAAGAGCCGCTTCATCTGCCACCTGCTAGAGAAGCACGGCCGCCCGCAGCAGGCGGAGCAGGGGCCCCGGGAGACCCCAACTCCGGCACCCAGGAGTCGCTCGGTCAGCTCCGCGCACCCGCTCTCCCGCTCAGCCTCCCTGGAAAACCACAGAGTCGCCGAGGGCAGCCGTGGAGCCTCACCGTCCCGCGCCAGAAGGTCTCAGTCCCAGAAGGTCCAGCGATCGTCTTCCCAGCAGGGGCCCGTGAAGAATAGGAGCAGGAGCAGACGCAGGGGCTCCATGCCGCTGGGAAAGCCGCAGCTCTGCTCCAGTCCCATGGAGAGCCAAGCGCTCCCCTCGCAGCCCTCTCCCCACGCAGGCTGGGAGACGAGACTCTCCTCCACCCCATCGGACCCGCCACAGTCACCCTCACCAGACAACTCAACGCCCTCCAGATGCTCAGAGGAAAACATGGAGGATATGGTAAGCCACTTCTCTGCACTTCCACTGCCACATAACCAAAGTTCATTGTTAAAATGTTGTTGATTCATTCACCTATTGAGACTTTGTCACCTAGCAACACCCACATAGTATGTGCACATACGAAATGTGTTTGTCATCCAGTTGAAACTGTGACGTCCACTTCCTTCTTTTGTGTTCCCAACAAGTTCAGTGTGCACTTCCTTGACAATGAAATACATAGTCTGGCCTCAGAGCAGGATGTAGTTAACATAAATATTGATGGAGCCAAGTTTTAAAAATGCAGTCTTGCAGCTTTAGCCCTGTAAAACTCTTGGGTATACAGGAGGGCCAGGGCCAACTGAGCTATTTTATTTTGAAAGGGATTCAGGGATAAAGTGAACAGGGATGGAGCTGCTGCTTAGCAGTAGAAATTCTTTGGGGATTTTAATTTGTTTTAGAGTTGAAGAGGTGCCTCTTCTGATGCTAGAAGCTGACTTTGCCCATGCTCTACCCCTGCTTAGTCAGAGCTGAAATGGCTCCTCAGACATTTAAGTAAGTGCTTTGTCCTGTAACATCATACTTATAGTATAATGGTGAGTATTGTAGAGTCAAGTCACATTTGTCAAAAGCAGATGGGGGAAAAAAGCATTTTCTGAGAGCAGGATGTGCTACCCTGAAATGGTTTGCAGCCGTGTTCGAGACAGGCTCACTCTAGATCAATGCTTCTGTAAAAAGAAAAAGGATGATGGCTGTTGACCAACAGTTACCACCCTCCACCCTTATTGGTTTTGTGCTTAGGGACCTGATCATATCAGTGCTGCATAGCACATGCAGTCTCCATCCAGATCAAGCCCTATACTTACCCTAGCCTGAATATCCAGCTCCAGTATAGGCTGTATAAAGACAATATATTGACATTTTCTGTGTAATTATCTAAAAAAATTGACACACAGTGGCACACAGTCTAGTACAGACAGTCACAAAGAACACTAAGATGGTGCTGTCTAATCCATGATAAAATGAAAGCTGAGTGTCTAACTTGTAGGACCCCCTTTTTATCCCTTTTGTGCTGTCACAATTGTCTGTTAGCTCCCTGCTAGCTTAGTAAATAATTGATCACACCGTTGCAACCTAGAGAATGGCAGAATGGCAGCCCTCTGTTGTTTTTTTTTTTTTATGAAGAGAGCAACCAGTCTGTGGCTCTCTTAATGGCTGTCATTAATTTTTGAGAGGAATTTACAATGTCCTTTTGTGCCAGTTTAGCATTTTAGATTTGTGTTTTTTCCTTAATATTTTTGATGGCCTGCTTTTTTTTTTTGTGCTTTTTTTGGTAAATTACTACATTAATCAAAGTATAGAAATCACGCTACTGTGTTTGACATTTTTATGGTTATCAGTAATTTGCATGTGGTTACCTCCAGCACATGCAACAGTCTTTGGACCCCCTGGGTTGAAGTTAATGTGAATCCCTGTGGCTGCCATGCCACTGTCTGCCTCCCATTATGATAATGAAGGACCCCCCCCCCCCACCCACCAACACCACAGCAGTAACATGAGCATGGAGGCATGACTTCATTTGTCTCAAACTCAGAGAGAGAGAGAAAAAAAGATACAGGAGAGAGGGAGGGAGGGAGGAAAAGAAAGCTAGAGGAGAGAGAGAGAGAGAGAGAATCACTCATGTACAAAAGTGAGGCTACAGGCCAATCTTTACTCGTTGTGATTCTTAGTGATTTCAAGAGACTATTTTAACTCTTTCTAGAAGAGACAAACAACTTTCTATTGTTGTTTGTTTTTTGAATTCTTGCTTCAGAAAATCTAATTTGTATCAGTTAGACGGACCACATAAGCTGTTTCTTGTCCCTGCCCGGCACTGCAGCAGCATGTGCCTGTCTCCTCCGTTTATATTCCGGTCTTTGTTGTGGTTGCTATTTGAAGCTGAGGGGTATTTGTGGCCTCCGAGCCCTTGTGTCAGTCACTGTAATTGAGCTGTGGTCGTAGACATAGATAATGACAGGACAGGAGGAGTAGAGGCTCAGCTGTGCTGACGTCCGCCTGGCAGAAGCAGGACGAGGCATAGCCTACTAACCCGTCCGCCACTTCTTCCTTTCCAAGTCATTTTGTCTTTGTCTTGTCTTTAGTTTTCAGTGTTTGGTCATCTCTGTCTGCTTTTCTTTTGCTGATGCTTGCCTTTTTCCTCATTGGGCTGATTTGATTGTCTGAATGCTGAAATGAGGTTGAGGTGTTTTTTTTTCTCCTTATGTGTAGGATTAGAGTTTAAAGCACCCTAGGATGAGATGGCTGTTTGCAGGTTGTGTTTCAAATGCGCAGCTGTCTCTCCAGCCATGATACTCTCGGCCATTCCCAGTGAGCATTTTTAGAGTAGATGCTTGGGCTTGCCTCGCCCTACACACACACATACTGTTCTGCATGCCACTGGGGTAAGGCAGACTGCTCTGCTGTGGTCCTGGACCAGACACAGGTGGGTCAACACTCCTGCCTCTGAAATACCCCCCCACCCCCCCACCCCCAACACACACACACACACACACACACACACACACACACACACACACACACACACACACATTCGCCCTGTTGACTGCTCCTCACACTGCAAGCAGAACACTAAATCATTGGCTTTCAGATGAAAAGATAGCCTAACCTCTCTTAGCTGACTGGGCGCTATTTTATGTTGTTGGGATGGGCAGAAAGGGGATATGCCATTTTTACAATACTTTTCCCAATATAGCATTTGATAATATTGACTGTGAAGTATCAAGGTCTTTTGATTATGTATTTTTTTTAAAATTATTTTGTTTTTAATATTGATCTACATATGATTGATCGAAGGTTAGCATTATACTAGGTGCTATTGATGGCACTTCAATAGCAATAAAGTATTTTTTTAAATCATCAAATGAACAGAATGAAAGCTGTCTTCTTTCTCTCTTCTTCTGTCTTTCTTTCCTTCTTTCTCTCTTCTTTCTCTCTTCTTCTTTCTCTCTTCTTCTGACTTCTGAGTGTTGTGACGGAGATGTAACTTAAAAAAAAAAAAACAATGTTAATGAATTTCAATTAATTGCATCCTGGGTTTCATTACAGTACTCCGCATATGGCAGATAATTAACTCACAATAGTCATACTGTCCCCAGCAGTGAAAGTCTTCCTTGCACCAAATCTGACTTTTGTGCAATTAGAGTGATGCTTATTATTAATTGACTTCGGCAGTGAGATCTCAAGCAATGAAATGGGCGCGTCTGACAAGTTCAGGAAATTGAGCACCCTTACCACTGCCTCAGGCTCTGAAGTGTGAAGATGGATAGAGTGGTCTGGGTATTTTTCCAAAGGGATTTGATGCAGGAGATGCACTCCGGCTGTGTGTTTGGAAACATGGGCTAGGTGACGGATGTCATTTCAACACTCTCTTCTCAGCTTTAATCTGGGCTGAAGTCTGACCTGTGCTTGTGCCCTGAAGTTAAATTGCTGTGATGGGTTGGGTTCACACGGCCAACTTGGAAAGCCAGTGATGCACCAAGATGGTGTGTGTGTGTGTGTGTGTGAATGAAGTGAATGAAACCAATAAAGTGCTGAATTAAAATCTAATAATAAATCTGGGAACCTTTCGGTCCCAATTTTCAGAAGTGCTTAGTCTAAAGAGCAAAATGTCACATTAACTAACTTGGAAAGCCAGTGATGCACCAAGATGCTGTGTGTGTGTGAATCCAGTGAATGAAACCAATAAAGTGCTGAATTAAAATCTAATAATAAATCTCACCTTTCAGTCCCAATTTTCAGAAGTGCTTAGTCTAAAGAGCAAAATGTCACATAAACTAACTGGTGAAATGAATGAATAAAATAAATATTATAAAATGTTTTCCGAAGTGGCCTATATTGATAACAAGATTTTAGAGTCTGAAACATTCATAGTACGTTTGCTGACTACATTATACATTTCCTGCTTTTTATAGAAATCTTCTTTTATGGACTAATAGAACTATGGGTGTACCTGTGCCAAATTTCATGACTCTGCTGTTTGTATACATTTGTATAAATATGGCTTCTGTCTCCATGGAAGGAAGGTCTGGAAAGTCAAATGTCAGTACCATTTTTAGGAGGTCTGACTCTGGGTGGGGTTACTGGTATAAGTGGGTCAATGTACAGCACCCCTCCCAAAATGGACTACAGATTTCGTGGATGGGGTTTTTAATAATTGATCAAAGTTTGAGCACTACCCAAATGGCACAGCACGAAGCGGCAAAGAGGGACTATTTGTTTTGTTCAGATGTAGGACATTTAAAGCAGTTTTTTTTTTTTTTTTTTAGGAGAGCGTTCTCTGAAGAGCAGTGGCCTTAAAGCACAGTCTTTAAAATCCCGACTGAGTTGTTCATTGTTGTGATAATGGATTTTGTCCCTCCACTGGGTTGTCTGTCTGCATGGTAATTTTTTTACAAACCTAACCCTGTCCTTATAATACTTACAGTTAACACTGTTCACTATTTGTTGTGTGAATATGAACCAAAAATGTGGTGAGATTTAGCTGGACTTGAAATGCATGCTTCGTGTCCTGCGTCATGTTATGCTGCTTCATGCTTCTCAAAAGTGATGGACCATTAACAAAAGCACAAAATGTGACGGCTGTTGTTTTTTTATGTTGGTAATTTGGCCATTTCTTTGCTGCCTGCATATAACATTTAAACCATGTCAACATGAACATCATTATTGTTAGACAAAATAATGTACTTGTTATGACTCCTTCAGTGAGCAACAGCAGCGCACCTGCTACACAGCAGGATACAGCTCCAAACTGGTCATGGTAAAAACATGCTAATGCCCATAGATTTGTGCTAAGCACATGTCATGTCTCTGAATCTTGCATGGACTCTGAGCAGGATGACCTTGAGAAGACTTGTCAGGTTTTTAGAGAGAGAGAGAGAGACAGAAAAAGAGAAATAGAGTGAGTGGGGGAGAGGTTGGAGGTAGAAATCTGGAAAGCTGGAGACAGGCTGAACATGCTGTGCCGTAGTCGATTTACTCTCAAGGTCGTGCTTAGCTAGGCAGCACCTGATTAGTTTTGCTGTCAAGAAAAATTGTGGATTAGAACTGTGATAGGAGAGCAACAGGGTTATCACCATCTATCATTTTTCAATGTTTTTCTCTCTCCTTCCTCCTTCTATCTTCCTCCCAGTCCCTGTACTCTCTCCTCATCCCTCTCTGTCCTTCTTGGTCTGTTTTTTCTTCACCACTCGAGCATAAAACGAATAGTGTTTGGATGTGGTTTAATCCAAGTGAGAACATAAATGGCATAGCACAGCTTATGTAATAACAGTGGCTTTTACAGCACCTCTGTGTTTTAGTGTCTATATTGAAGGGCTTTATCACCTGTGTGTGTGTGTGTGTGTGACATTTTTTTACAAGTTATTTTCCAGTGAGGAATTGGAAATGAATGCTTGAATAATTTATTCATAAGGAAGGAGATTAACTCCCAGGACAGACTTGGGTCTCAGTGGCTTTGACTATGTTTTGGTATGACAGAAAAACTAGTCTGCTACTATTGTGAGTGTGTGTTGTTTTCATTTCAGCTGTTTCAAATGAGTTTCAGCTAGTGTAGTCAGATTTATGGTCTATTAAAGTTTGTGACTTGGATAATTGGCTAAAGTCAGTTAAACATGAGACTCACAGATAGACACTCTCTCTCACACACACGCGCACACACACACACACACAATTTCAGTCAACCCTGTACCTCTGAGGTTGTGTAATAAAAGTGGGTTTTTTAATTTGTTGACTCATGTTCTCTACAGCTATAAAAAAGCTCATTCACATTGTAGATGAATGAGATAGCATACCAGCATTCTCACTCATGCATGCCATGGATTCACCCACCGCTGCCAGCCACCCCCACAGAGCTGTCCAGGTAGAGCTACGATCTGTCTCTCCCAGCTCTCGGCATGGTGCCATCTCCACCGCAGGTGTTTATGACAGGACAGGCTCTCTCTGATGAGTTCCCCCAGCTAAGCGTTTTATGGAGGGTAAGCATCATGGAGCTGTATGGGGCCTCCCATTCTCTGGCCTTGTCAGTTTTAGGGAGATAATCACTCTCGCTTGCTTTGCTTTCGCCTAGCCATGCTGCTCGGAATGTGCGTAGGCCCTATTCGCTGATTGCAGAGTCACAGGGTATGTCTGTCCCCGATAAGCCTTCATTAGCCTCAATTTCATAGTGAATGCTGAGGGTTTAAGACAGTGAAACTCCTTACACCCAGACTTGCAAGGTGACAGAAGTATTGCTGTGATTCATGAGTTTTGCTATTAACTCGTAAAGCTTTCATTTAGAGATTGTGGGCTATAATTTTGTTGTGAGAGGAAGCTCTGCCTAATCCCTCTTTGGTTCAGTGTCATACCCATTGGTGAAATCGTTATTTATTTGAATAATTAAAGGGGCAGTCAGGAATTGCGCAGGAAGTCACATTTGTTTGTGTTTATGTTTATATTTACATAACACACATTATATTTATTAGCAGATGCTTTTGTGTAAAAAAACTTTACATTATAACTTAACCAAGGACCAAACAAAACATCCCAGAGAGGTAGCTCACCCCTACTGTACCTTCAGTATTGCCAGAGAGGTAGCTCACCCCTACTGTATTTCGTGTTTGTTTGGGGGATAGGCTGCCTCCACTTTGTTTAAAAAATATTTTTAAATCTTGTTATGTGATTTAAGCCTGTATAAACGTATTGTTTCAGTGGAGGTTTTTGGTAGTTCACATCTTGTAAATAAAGATATCTTCTGATTATGGATTTATCATAGGCCATGGTACATCACATCAACAGTATGTTCTAATAGAATAGTAAGTTTCCTGGTAATGTTCCGCAGCAGCAGCAGAGTATGCTGGACAGCGTGTCTAACTCAGCATGAGTGTGAGGACATGAGGGAAAAGAAGGGGAGTGGTGTGTGCAGGGTGACATTAACTGCCAGGTGAATGTAGTCATAAATCTGACCCCATGCCTCTATAGGGAGCAGCTCTTAATAGACGTGTGTGTGTGTGGGGATGGTGAAGGCTCAGGGCTTCCTCCGGTCTGAGCATGACTCGGGTGTTCAGTGTGATGAATAAATGAGGCAAACGTCTGCGCAGTGACTGATTATGTGCTGTAACCTACGACACAGAACCCGCTCAACCCCACCCCCATCCCCCTTTAACAGTGACTCGGTCTTAATGAAGTGCAGCTTGGCGTTTGAATTCTGTACACCTCATTGGGTGTTAATGGATTTTATGTGTTTCCTAAATCTGCATACTGCATGTGTGTGCCCAGACTATTTTGGTGGAAGTTAATCTCCCAGGGGTGACGCTCCCCGTCTGTCAGTTTGCTTTGCTGAAAGGTAATTAGCAAGAGAAGCAGAACAGTCTCATGGTAAATCTTGATATCAGGCACGGGCGTGAAGGTTTTATGTTCATATGACATCTTAATCTGTCAGCAGGGCACAATTAGTATAACTAAACTGGCATGTTGTTGTGAGGATGTGTTTTTAAATTCAAAAGAGCAATATGGAGGATCACATGCATTTGCACTGCATTAAAATTAGATTTGTGTTACTAAAATGAAGCCAATGGTTAGGTCTTCCTTACTAAATACAATATTTAGCATAGAGCTAACATGCATTGAAAAATTATATTGAGTATAGTGATGGTGAATATGTTTTGGAGTGATCGTTCACCATCTCATAGCTTGACTCCAGCCTCCCTGCAATGCTCTGCTCTGCCTCTTGAACAATCAATAGGCAGCCAACATCATTCCAGCGTCATCTCCATGGAAACGAGCTCCTGATGCAGTCAGGATTGGCCCCCTCCCAGAACTTGCCCTTCTGTGATTGGAGGATGGAGCCCATCTGCCCCACCCCCTCCCCACTCTAACACAAACACACATACACACTCTCCCCATTTCCCTCACCCACACAGAGATCTCCCCTCCTCCTCCTCCTCCTCCTCCTCCTCCTCCTCCTCCTTCTTCTTCTTCTTCTCCTCACATCTTGATGTGGTTATCTGCCCCAAACTGTGATTAGGCAGTTCATTGAACCTCAATGCATGGAGCGGACTAGCGCAACGGACGACCACGATTCCTCCGCTTCGTGATTAGATGCGGGAAATGTGTGCCTCGTATGGACGGAGCCCACACAGCACCTGTCTTCATTTCCCAGGCAGAGGAGACGAATGAAGAGGAGACCTGTTAGTGGCACTGGATCTCTCCACTCCGTCTTTTCAGTCGAGAACCGCTGATGTGAAAACGACCGCTTGCCTCCTGGTTGTCTATCGTCCGCCACTGGATTCGCATGAGGTGGTGACAGCTTGGGGCTCTGTGTCAGGCTCTGTGTAGACTGTCATTTGCTGGAGCACAGGGAAGAGAGAGCCCCATAGCCCATGAAGCAGAGAGCGAGCGGGGTCTGGTCATAAGCGCAGTGAGTGTGGCTGTATGTGTGTGACCATCACTGCATCTCTAAGGTGGTACAACCTCTTTCTAACCCCCTCTCTCTCTCTCTCTCTCTCTCTGGCTTGCTTTAACATGCAGAGAGAGATCTATGGCAATAACTGGCTTTTTCTGGAGACGGGCTCGTCTTATTTTAGAAAACTTCCAGTAGGACACTGTAATTTCTCTCGGTCTTCAGGACCACATGTAAGTTGTTTTTAAAAATGTTGACAGAGATGTTTATAAGCCCGAGGGAGGTTATTTTGGTCATGCGACCGTAGCTACCGATACCCCAGCAGCACTGAGGCTAAAGCAGCTGCCAGACAAGACTGCATTGTGACTGTGCCATTTTCCTCCCATCAAAGGCTGAGGCAAACTTATTGGTGCTGTATTTGCTCTCTGATAAGTCTGGTAATTGCATAGCCAAGCAAACCGATCTTATCGCTCTCATTTGGGTCTGGACGCTCAAATAGCCTGGATGGATTTTATCTCGTAACTAAAAGGGGTTTCATCTCTCCTTCGCCCTCATGACGGATATTGCTGTTGAGTGACGGACAGGAAGAATCAGAGGGTGAGTGTATTGCGTGGGTCTCCTTTGAAGTTGTTGGACTTAATTAGTACTCCTCAACCATATCCTTGTCACTTGGAAAGCGTGTCACTTGGAAAGCTCTCCGATTTGTGTGACGCTGGCACTGCATTGGATGTGCCCCTCATGTGGCTGAACTGAACTGCCTGGGTGCTCGGCCTGAGTGAGAGAGAGAGAGAGAGGAAGATAGAGAAAGTGAGAGAGAGATGTACGACCTCTGCACCAGACCAAAGCCTCCCCTGGAGGAGGAGCAGCAGCAGCAGGAGCAGCCACCTCCTGCGGAAGGTGAGCCTGAGGGTCAGGGGGGCCCCGCTGAGACCCCCGCTGCCCCAGGACAGCAGGATGGGGAGAAGATGACTGGGGAGCAGGGAGCAGACTCCAGCCAAGATGCTGACACCACCACCACCAGCACCACCACCAAGTTTACCACTACAGCATCCAGTGTTCTTGGTAAACGCCAACACTCGCTGTGTGAGGGAGTGAACGGCTGTGAAGTTTCAGCCTATGGGAAGGTAGGTGTGATGCATGATAGCCTTGTACACTTCTATTGACACACAAGGATGAGCAGGTTAAAGAGTTCTATAGACCATGTGCAGTATGACAGCCCCGTTGACACCAGACCCTTCTCATTGACTTTCGACTTCCAGCAGAGCCATAACTATCAGGGAAATTAAATTTAACTTGGTCCATTAAACTCTTTCCAAATAATTTCAGAAGTGCAGAAATCTTGTAAACAAAGGTTTTAAATGCAGTTGTTTACTCAATTCCAAAGAAAATACAGTACATGACCTTGCTGGATTAGCGATTGTAAATGCTTGCCCAGTTTTTAGGAACATTGGAAATGGGTGTCAATGACCTCTTGGCCAGACAGACTAGCAGAGCAAATCCCAAATTTGCCAACGGTTCGTATGGGTATTCCCAGGCTGAGCATGTCAAGGATGAAGGAATAATAACGGAGTATTGCTGCTGAAGAGCAGTGACGGTGCATCGGCTCATTCTTTTGTTCGTTTCCCTAGATACTGTAATTAAGTGTCTCTCTGTGGAGATGTGCCAGACAGAAAGCTGTGAAAGTCAAACAAACAGCCGCATTCGTCCCAGAAGAACTGGGATGCGGTGAGCCCACGAATCATGAGCGAGTGGCAGATGACATGGTGGTGGTCTGACTGATGCATTTAGCTTGTACTCTTTCTCCGTGCATGTTGTTTTGATCATGTCGGGTCCTAACGTTAAAGAGCACAAATTGAATTTGGATCCCATCCAAGGATTGATCACGGGCCACAGAAGACATGCTGTGTCCCGGTGCACTGGTTTGGTCCTCTGTCTCTTATATAGGGCAGTGGCTTAGTGGCTGATGGTGCGATGGGTAGGCGTACGCTACAGTCGACTACGGCTTTGCTGTTGCTAAATTGAGAGACGCGGTGGCTGACCTCAACCCATATTTCTCACTGCTGCTGTGCCGAAGTGGAACAGTGTAGGATCCACTTAATGACGTTCCATTGAAAATCAATGAGGGCAGTGCTAAGATTTCCCATAGTTCCCGTGTCATTGTGCCCCGACCGGCTTGTGGGGGTGTTTAGTTTTGGCTGTGAGTGGCACAGTGCATGTCAACTGTGTAGCCTTTAGAGTCATTACATGTGCTAGCAAAAACACATGCACACATATTGTGTATAGCATACTGTATGTGCTCATGTAGTGTAATTTGAAATATACACCGGAGAGATGTTAAATTCCTAGTGCTATAGTTAGGAAAATTCACACAGTGGCCAATCAACAATCTAGCCTGTTTACCGTAAAAAAAAAAACAATCACTAACAAATCAAACTTTGTGGAAACATCACCAACAGAGCAGCCTCCAAGAGCAGTTCACTGGGGTTATCAATGTTGGTGTACATATATAAATGTGTTCGCACACACAAACATACAAACTCTGGCATAGATTCTGTGATGTGAGATGGTGTAATAGCCCTACTGGCCTACAAGGTTTGAGCCTCCAACTGGAAAACATTTCAGGCTTTTGCTTTGCTATGAAACTACAGTATTTAGTTGATGTCAGCGTAATTTGTAACAATTTGCTGAAATATGGCTAACAGGATCAACACTCAATGAAGAATGAATTGATGCTTATGAAGCCATCTAAATACAGTATGTCACAGGAGCTTCATGGCATTCATAGAAGAATGTTTAGTCTCTCCATTTGAAATTGTACTAACCCTAATCCTAAACCTAACCCTAACTCTCACCCAGTTGTTTGCACTGTATCCATTGTCCGTACTGTATACATGAAGGGAAAAGCTCTTCACCTCCATGAGTCTCTCATCCCCTTGCTTAGGCTTTGATTTTGAATTGGAGGGGAAGGAGAAGGAAGATTTAGGGCCAAATACAAATTACATTTGCTCACCAAACCATGTCCAAGTGTGACCATTTCTTTTTGTCTCTTTTTGAGAAGTCGACACAGTTGATACTTCTGCCTTGCATGCTTCAGCTCACAGATTCCCCTAAAATGGAAGGGAAAGTAATTAAATGAGCGAACTACCTTTTCCAAGTACATTTTGTTTTTGGCCTGAAACGCCCAATTTCATCCTCCCTGTTAGAAGTGCCGAGTTCCCTGCGGCTGCTCATGACGGGGTAATTGCATTTGAAGTGCAGGGGTGGGGGGGATCGGAGTGATAAACAGGAGCCTGAGGGTGCCTTCTGCTCTGCCTCTGCCGGGAGCGTCCGTGGCTGATCTGGCCACGCTGGCTGGGAAAGGCCCATTTACGTGGTGCATTAGGGATTGATTAGGGATTGTCTTGTAGACCTTTTAACCCAGCGGGGAAGTGGGGGGCTGCTGCTGTGCACCCCTACCCTCTGAGGTGGGCTATTTATTTTCCCGTGTGTGTGTGTGTGTGTGTGTGTGAGCGCACATGTTTGCGTGTGTTCTGTATGGGGGTGGGTGGCTTTTATCTGCTCATCACAGTATGGCAGCATAATGAAGTGATGTGGTTTTGTTTCATGGTCTGTGCGGCGTGCTACTGTAATGAGAACCCCAGCGTGACGTGCTGGGCTCCGCCCCAGAAGCATCATGAGGACCCCTATGTGGTAGAGTGTGATTGACTGTGTCAGTTAGACAATGGCTCTCGCCTCTTTCCAGATGCTTCTGTGGATACGGAGGAAAGGAAATTGAGAAAGGATGGTGATTTGGAGGGGGTCCTAGAGAAAGAGAGGGGGAGATCTGTGTTCCCCACCCCCACTGTAATGGCTTATTATCACTCCTAGGTGTGTTAGAGGATGGGTCCTGTCTTTTATCTAAGAAGGTTTGAGCTTCCTTTCTCACCTTCATGTGAGAGTGAGCAAGTGTGTGTGTGTGTGTGTTTGTGTGTGCACAATGTTTTCTATGCAGTCATGTTAGTTAGTTTTAGATTAGTACACCATTTTTTTCACAAATGCGACCCCGCTGTTGTTTGGGTGTGGGACAGGATTTGATAAATGTCTGCCTTTAAAGAGCTAAGGTGCTGTGTATTTATTTCAAAACTGAAAAAAAAAAACTACTTCATTAATATTTGAAAGTCTAAGGCTTCAAAATACCTTGAATAATTTGTTCAAGGCTTTAACTCTGGTGGCATTCATATGAATTTGGTCATGGTTTACGACTCTGGTCATGTTTTATGGCCTTAACGCCCTGCCTGAAGATTTAATTGAGGTCTTTCCACAGCACCAAATTGCTCTGGGAGGTCATGAATAAATTCACATGTTCTTGTAAAGTAAAATGAAGACGGGGCATTTTTATTTGCCTGCTTTAAAGTGAATTAGAGGGCCTTGAGCTCACCATAGACATGCAGGCCGTACCAGCCTTCGTCAGAATGCCCCCAGGCAGTATCTCAGGAAACTGACCATGTCTGTCCTGAGCCTGTGCATCCTCAACGCTTCATTTTTTTGGAGCACGCTATACCCCCCCCAACCTCCAAATCTCTCCTCGCCAGCGCTGATGTGACGACAATCTTCATGAATAATTGCATTCCTCCTTATCCTCCTTCCTGTTGTTTTTTGTTCTTTTGAGTCTTTTTTGTTGTTCGGCTTCCCTTCCATCATCCAGGGGATTGACTAGATCTTTCTCAACCCCCCACCAATCAACCTCTGTTGAAGGCCAGATTAGCTCTAACAAAATGCCTTGCTGTGCCTGCTTTTGAAGTCAGACATATTTAGTGTTTAGTGTTGGTGGGGCACAGACGAGTTCAGCTGTAAAGATTTAACTCTATTGCTTTTTTGCCCTTAGTGATATTTCACCTTGAGCGCCCCGTCAGTTGTGTCTGTCTGTGTGTGGTCGTGTTTTTTTTGCTTTGACACAAGGCTAATACCGTGAGCTGAGGAAACATGGTGCTAGGCAGAAAGAACCACACACACACACACACATACACACACACACTCTCCCCACACGCGCACACACACTGCACCACACCTGTTCCCCTGTCAAATTGTTGCTGCTGTTTTGTCTTGCAAGGTGACATGTCGGCAAACTCATTCTGTTGGAGCACACCATCTTTTTAACGTTGTGTAACATCAGTCATTTTTAATTAGGTTTTACTCAAGGGAGGGCAGAAATATCTAGCATCGAAGGCGTTTAATAAAGAAAATTCTATGTGATGAGTGGTTGATGGCTTTAAATTAATTGTCTCAATTTTGGGAAAAAATTAAAATGAATGTTCACTCTTCCTCACTGTTACATTTCAACACAGAAGGCCTTCAGTTGTAATACACAAGAGTAATAGAGTTGCCTTTTTCATAACTTTGTATAGACAATATAGGTTGAATGAGGTCATGAAAGTTGAACTGCTCCTTTCTAGCAGTAAGCCAATTAATCATGTGATCTGATTAGCCTCTCAGTAGTGATCCCTCAATTACATCTTGGGGACCGATGCACAAGCTTGAGGCTTGGCAGCAGTTCAGAGGTCCTCTCCTATCGATCCAGCCAGCCAGCCATATTTGCTCTTCCAATTTTATTTTCTCCTGCTAAAAGTTCTCAGAAACTTCCTGTTATCAAAGTGATGATTTCTGTGTGAACAGTGTGAGTTCAAATATATTTTTCATGATTGATCTGTCAATTCCAAGTTCTCTGCTACTCTTTGTAGTCTTTGTAGCGGAGTATTTTTTCCCCATTCATGCCTATGTGATGTTCTGAATGTTTCATGAGTTGCCTCTCCGTATCTTACTCTTTCGACGTGAGACATGCCGTAACGGAGCCACAGGATACCAGGCAGAATCCCCTTAGGGCAGAATCTTCACTTTTCAGTTTCGTTCCTCTTTCATGTTATCAGTATAGTCCACCCAAGAGGCCATTCTGAGTGTCCTGTTCAATTGAAAATTGTTCAGATTTCTGCTCAGTGAAGCAGAAAGAAACAAGCAGGAAAACATGCTGCCAATGATTAACTTTGTGTCCAATTAGTATTACTCGTCTGTAACTGTTAACAAACGTGCATCCTGACTTCCCCATAGTTCCTTGCAAAGGACTATGCAGGGTATCCCAGTCTTGTAGGTGAGTACACTACAGGAAGTAACACATACACACAAAAAATGCAAAGGAGACTAGTGAATAATGATTTACTGGGATATTATCACCCTTCAGTGGTGATGCATTGCTTCATCTGGTGGCCCGAGGTATAATAGAATTTGCCTGTACAGCTTGCACACCAAGCTGCAGCAATAAGCTTTTTCTCCACACATTTTCCGATATTTAATGCTTGTATGTTTGTGTATTGCATTCAACCCATGGAGCTCGTGTGACCCACTTATGCTGCTTGGAACAGGAGGGAAAAGCTGGGAGATGTTGCAGAACTCCCCTCTGTTGTTGGGGTTGTGTGAAGATTCCCTCACCCCCCAGCCAGCCTTTCACCCAATCCTCCCCCGCAGCCGGCTCCTCTGTTGCTGAGCCAGGAGCGCTGGTTGCCATGTTTGGTCTGCCAGTGCGGGAGGTGTCAGTCACACGCTTGAAAGGAGTTCTCTCGGCGTCTGCCTCAGCCGCCGGTGTCAAAAAGCCAAGCTTCACTTCACTGAGCTCTCGGAGCGCTGTGTGCGTCTCAAGGGAATCTCACGGAGGGCTGAATGGCGAGACACATCACAGGGCTGCAGCCAGGCTGCGGACCCTCTGATCATGTTCGATTGAGCGCCATCCTGATAGCAGAAATGGGTCTAGTCTGATTCTGTCCTTTGTTTTCCAAATAAGCTCGCTCTTTTGAAGCCAGACAAGGGATAGAGATGTAAAGAAGCTCTTGCTTTCTCTCTATCAGAGGATGTGTGTGTTTGTGAGTTCTGCATCCTCTTTTTTTAAATGCAATCCCCTCATTGGTCTCTGTGCAAAGACATGACTTCTGATCATCAAAAATGCACACAGCTTAATGTTGATGAAAGAAGATCAAAGCGTTGCTCCATATTTATTTATTTATATGTAAACCACATCAGAATGCAAAAAACATGAATATTAATGACCTTGGCTAGTCAACCGACCGGTGGTGCATCAGGCGAATTCCCCAAACAGCTCCTCCTGCTCAACTGGGAATAGCTAAGCCTTTTAAATGGAGGTCTGTGTGTCTATTTCGCCAGGCTGATTGACCGATTACATTGTGGGGTAGATAATTAGTTCATCAAAACACGGCAAAACACGTAGCCGTCTTTGGCCTCATTCGGCTTATTTTTGTTTTGCTCCATAAATGTAGGCTGGGAAACGGGACGCTTCTGATCTCTATCTTCCCGCACTGTGGCTCTCTCTTCCGGTGATTTGAAACCCTCTTATCTCGTAATGCGTTTCTCCTCAGCGGAAGCGGTAGTGTATTTCCGTCCTGATTTTGGATTTAAACGTCAGGAATTTAGCTTCTTTTGTGAAAATATACAATGCACCCCCTCCAGCACTCATTCCCATGTGCAACAGTGTTTTCTTTCAGGTTGCTGACTTGTATAACCCTCTGTTATGAGCCTGCCGCCGTATATTGAGATCTCAGATCTTTGTGGCCCACATTTGCCTATAGCATTGTACTGAAACCATGCATGTCTCTCGCTGTCTCATGTGCCCACCCATGTCCAATGTCTTTGTGTCGTGCCGAATTAATGGGCCTGGCACTACTTGGATCTCTCCCATGCGATAAGAGGGTGTACAGTTATCTTTTCTGGATCGGTGTAGGCTATGTTTACACAGTGCAACTGTGTGACCTGAAAGTATCTCCAAGCCCATTATCTTGTCTTTATAACAAAGTCTATGTATTTGCAGAGATGTATTTGGAGAAGGAAAGTAAAGGAGAGCCTCTATACAAACAGCCATTTCTCCACGCACTGTAGTGTGTCCTCAGGCAGCTGGTAGGTGTGTTCCTCTGTTGATTTGGTCCTGTGTGTAGTCGGATGGTTGTGGGTGTTTGTTTGTTCAGGGCCTCTGCCACCAACACAGAAGAGCTGCTTTTAGGAGATGATGAGCTGTTTTTAGAAGCTGCGTAGGAAGGGCTGTTCTGTAGAGGCTAGTGTGTGGTGATGAAATATGTGACCTTCTACTTTTGTCATTCTCATTTTGGTCACCCCTGGGGGGTTGGTGACCCCACATGATCGTATCCTATTTCAGTAATGACCCCCCTGTCCAAACCTCCTGCTCCAGGGAAGCACACGCTGTTGAGATTGGGGAATCCAACACAGTGACGCATATTTTTAGAAAAATGCTCTGTCTCTGTCTGTACCAGTGCTAATATCTTGGAACTAGGCTGCATGCGCACACACACACACACACACACACACACACACACACACACCCCGAAACTTATTTCACTGGGTCACTGGATGTAACAGGGTGGCCTGTAAAAAGGAAAGTGCGTATTAGTCCATGTGAAGGTGTGTGTGTGTGTGTGTGTGTGTGTGTGTGTGTGTGTGTGGTCCCTTAATGCATGTTAAGGTGCATTTGGCCTCACGTTGGCCATGAGGGTAAATAATTGATCAGAGCAGCAGAGATATTTGTCTCTCCCCTAGTGTGTCATGTCATCTTCTCTCAAACTGACAGACCCCACATCCACTCAGCCCCCCAGGCAAAGGTCCTCTCCCGCCCCAACAGCCCTCTCAGACACAACAGTCTCTCCCTCCTGCAGGGGTGGAAAGGTCATTTGTGAATAATAGCAGGATATGCTGACACCAGGCCTCCGTTTCTTTATTATTCACCACCAGCATCAAAGGCCCATGTGGTCATCTGCTCCTGCTCCTGTTCCTTCCCGTGTTATTTTAGTCTGCTCGGCCATTGTGTGCTGACCGAGCCTGCCAGCCCATGAGTTGAAGCACTATCTCTCTGTGTTGCCTGAGCTCAGCGCTCTCTTCGGTGGCTGTGCCTACTTTTTAGTTATTCTGGAAGATATTCTTATGTGCATCTCCCTGAACCAAGAGTAAGGGGAACCGGAGCAGGAGAAGATTCCTATGACCTGAATATCATATTGTCATATTGCAGCTATTTGCCAATTTGCCCTCATTAAGTATTAGATCATCCCAATTTCACAGTGTTTACTTGTGGAGGAGCCATTGAGGCAGAGTCCTCTCTTTCTTAGACCCCCCCCCACCCTCTCCTCTCTGCGTATAACACATGCACAGGTACACACATTAGCCTACACATATTAATTGGCACAATATCTTTGTCTTTCTCTTTGCCTTAGGGATTTCCCTCATGTTAAGTTATTTCTATTTCCTGTTTTCTCCTACACAGATTATTACTCTGTGGAGGAGAACCACTGCATTGTTCTGTTGAATGGCCCTGCTTCTCATTGCCTCTGAGAGTCAGCATATGTGGCCTGGCATTTGTATTCGACTTATAATTCACAGGCTGTGCCCTGTCAGTGGAGATGAATGGCATTCTGTTTCGTTTTCTGCAATCGCATAACTCTTAAGAAACCATGCGCCTCCAATGGAATATATCAGCTTTATTTTTTAACCATTTGTGTTAGTGCATATTGCACCTTTGAAGAGCCATATGCATTTTGTGTATGTGTGTGTGTGTGTGTGTGTGTGTGTGTGTGTGTGTGTGTGTGTGTGTGTGTGTGTTTTTTTCTCTCGATTTTATTGCATTCTACATCATCCTTATCTCTCTATTTAGTTCCTTTTCCCTCTGACTCCCTCTCACTGTCTCCTCTCCCCCACACACCTCCTCTGCTCCTACTTTCTGTCTCTGTTCATGAGCGTCTCGTTTGCCTCATTAGAAGCTCGTTTAACCCCTCATCGCCTCAGACAGTAGGCCTGGGACTCCCCAATCTGCATTAGCATTCAGCCGGGTGGCCAAGTCAGACGCCCGCACAGACGGTCACTCTGGCTCACCACTGCACCGCCCCTCTGAGGGAGCGACCTGCCCTCATTGACATTTTGTTGACATTTCATTCAACCTGTCCTCTCTCTCAAAGGGGTAGGGAAGCCTGCCCTCTGGGAGGATCATAGGCAGCACTGGATGATTATTATTATTATGATTGGGGTAAGAGTAAGATGGTAAACAACCCAAGTGGACAGTCAGACAGCACTGAATTATTATAGGATCCTGTCCTTGCCTTGGTAACATGAGTATACAAAATTATGCTACTTATGAATCCAACATAGTTTTTGTAACAGTTCAGTTCTGTAAAATTTTGTCTTCTTTCTCATGTTGTTCTATGGTGCCTGAAGCTTGTTCTGGCACATTTGTTGAAGTTCCAAAATTACTTGTTAGTTGCTATCCAAACCACCAGATCAGCCTTGACATTTGAAGAGGTGGTTATTATGAAGCTATAGTTTCACAAACTTATTCTTTTTTTATTCACTGGCTTATTCTTTTGAGCGGGCATGTGTCGGGGCATGTGTTGGATTCGAGTTGGCCTGAAGTTTGTGTTGAAAACAGCTAGTACGGTGTTTTAGTGTCCAGAAATGGCAGTGTTATAGTGTCCAGACATGTTTGGTGTGAGCAGTCTTAAAGCAGCAGCTTGTAACAATGGCAGGAACAAAGGAGTGGATGGAGCCCCAGGCTACCGGTGAGCAGGTCGGTCTGGCTCACTCACGCTCCTCCTCTCAGGGGCAAGACTGAGCGCTGTGCAGTCTGCTTTCTGTCTCCATGCATGATCCTCATCGTCTGCTTACTCATGTGATGCTTCCTGCAGCTATGAAAGCAGATTCAGCATCCCATAATATTCTGTACATATGGTGTGGTCAGTTGTGGCCATTTGTATACCCATTGTCTGAAAGTGGGGGTCACAAAATAGGAAATGACTGGCCTTTTGGATGATAAGTAGACTGTTTATGTCAGTGCTAATGTGTGTTATTGTAATCTAGTGTAATGACACACCCTCTACTGCCTGTTGATTATCTATTATATGGCCTTTTGTGTTTATGTGCACACATACATAACTCCACAGTGTTTACGCCAGTACTTGAGGACTGTGAGCAACACACGGCTGTGGCTCCATGTCTAGAACAGGAGAACAAGGCTGCATACACCCCTATGGCAGCCAGTCCCATGGCTCATACACTCAAAATGATCCTTAATATGTCAACTATGACAGAGCTCCAGGATTGTCGCTAATTAATTTTTCCTGTGATGGGCCACCACGCTGCAGTCTGTAGCGGAGCCTGGGTTGTCTAACATGGATCCTCCCAGACTTGTGTCTGGAATTCTGCTATGAGTGTAGGCAGCGAGAGAGCGCTTGTCGCCGCATCAGTGACAGTGATGAACGAGGGGGCTAGGCACGTTGGCGGGCAAGCGCGAGTTGTTTGTTTTGAAACGGAGGTTGTGCCTACTGATTGACACGAGAAGGCAAATACCCTCCACCTGTCTGGCCGAGGCACTTGTTTAATCCCATATTGTGATTTTCATTCTGGAGTGCAAATTTAGTGAACATGTTCTCACTTTCCAGAGGTCAGCCCTGTCAGAGACGGACTGAAAGCAAGATGAATGACTGAGAGCAATGAGCCCAGACACAGGGGTCAGACAGCGTATCCTATAGTATGGACCTTTTATTGACAGCTTGTGTAGGTTACACTCTGGTAATCAAATTGAAATGTGCAGCCACATTCAGTATTGTAACAAAAATAGACTATATATGTAAACCAAACCAGACTTTTTAATAAGGCCTACATTTTTAGGATGTTAAATACATTTCAGAACACAATTGTGTTACAGGTCTTTCATGTTTCCTTTTAGTTTACCTGACAGGTTGATAAGTACCTTGATGTCGCTCAACCCATAAGATTAAGCTACAGGTTGCAGATCTCCTTGAACAAGCTCCAGGGTCGGGCATTTTTATGTCTAGACTGCATGTCATACAGTGAAGGGAAGAGACAGTTTTTCCCTCTCTAAGAACCTTCCTATCTGAGTGGGAAACAGGAGCTGCAGCACAGCAGGTGGGCACCCTGTGGTTGGGAGGTCCGCCTCCTGTGGTGTGTGATGGACCCCTGGGCCAATCAGAACCACCCCGGCCTCCTGCACCCTGCTCTCCTGAGCTCTGTTAGCTCTCTCATTAGCCTATGTTTTTGTTTGCGTTCGATTTTCAATGTTTGCTACAGAATCAACATGATTGCATCATCCATCATCCTCAATCATGCAATTAACCTGTTCTAATGCCAAGGATATGATGATGGAAGGAGGTGTTATACTGATTTGTGAAGTTTAAATGGTGATATTTGTTGTTTTGCTTTTAGCTTTGGCTGGTTTCATTTTTCTGCACGGATCTGCAGAATTGTACATTAGCCATGCTGTGTTGAAATAGAGTTGCGGGGAATATGCAGTTCTCTTTGAATCTTATGTCGGGATTAAGGCTTTACATCCTTTTGAAGCCTAAAGGATTTGAAGATGTACTGGTGGGAAGGGAAGCAATGAAAATGAAACGCCCTCAAAATACCCGGCCGGCCAAATGCACTGAGCCCCAATTTTCTGCTTTCACAGCGCTTAAATGGAATAATGCGACGACGACCTCTATGGTTTTCGCTTCTTAAAAGGGGTCCGTACGGTTCATGGGTGTTTTGACACGTTGTGTTTGACCTTGTGGCGTTAAATGGGGTTGTGTTTATTCAGCAGTCATATGATGGGGGGGTGGGGGTCTGACGGCACGTGCCGTCTAAGCAGTAATTACTCGGCTTTAAGGACAGCGAGGTTCAGGGGGGCGGGGGTTAGTCAGAGACGCTCTCACCCGCTGTCTTAATTGAGGGGAGATTTGTAGGACGAGAGGCTGAGCCGCCATAACCAATTTACCACCCGCCAACCGTGTGGAGATGCCACAGAGACTGTGTTAGCACGGGGGGGCCATGAGCTTGTTCAAAAACTATCCTATTATGGCATAAATTTGATTTATTTGTTTGTTTATCTTATCTGGTTCATCCCCAGGCCACATGATTCATATGATGATATTTTACATGGTAGCCATGTTGTAATTGTGGCGGCTGTTGCTATTGACAATATGAAACACCCATCTCAATTATGACCATGCGGTCACATTTGCATAAATTAAGACATCTGTTTAGTATTACTAGGAGCACTTGCTGGTGTTAATAAACAGAACATTTGCTGGGCTTGTTGATTCAGTTTTTGTCCTCAATTGAAGGTCAAGACGAGCCTGGATGCTCAGGCAGTGGGGTAGCTTAATGCTTCATTTTCTTTGGCCAAAATATAATAGGAACCCCAAGGTCTAGAAGCTCTACCCTGGCACACATACTGTGATCAGAATCCTGATTTCACTCCGAACTCATGGCTAACTGCAAAAGACTGTTCAAGGACAGAGATGAGCTTGTCAGCAAAAGCCTTTGTTGGGACCCCACCCCCCACCACCCCCAAAAACCCCAATTTTACAGATGCTCCTGAAACATATGGCTATAAGCCTGCACCTGGGGCCATGGGCATATTGGCCATTTTCATTTTAGCCACAGCCTGGGGGAGGCGGACGCAGTCTGAGTCCCCATCATGCACTGGAGCCAGTGGTGTGTGGACAGAGGTGGGGTGGGGGGAGAGAAGAAGGCCGTGCATGGTCGCGGTTGGAGCTGAAGCAGGGAGCAGAGGAAGCGGTGTCTTTTGGGGGCACTGAAAGAAGTGGAGGAAAGGCTGCTATTGTTTGGTTGCCGAGCCCCGTGTGTCGGTGCAGCCTCCAAAACCATCATCATTGTGAGGTGTCCGCAGGCAGTGGATCCATGACCAATCACAGGAGGGAGGCGAGGCGGTGTTGAAGAGGTCCGCCTCATGACTAATAGATGAGGGGAGACTGATGGGCCGGCAATATTAACACCTACAGCGTGAAAACGGACTACCGCTGATTTCATTATCCTAGGGCCTCATTCAATTTTCCCCGTAAGGAATATCGGATGATTCCCTGCCCCCCAACCCCACCTCTTGAATTCACTCTCACTCTGATGATTCCCTGCCCCCCAACCCCACCTCTTGAATTCAGAATTTCAGACTCAGAAATTCCACCAGATTTTTGAAGTCCTCTTATATACTGTAGATATCAATTAGACAGACAAGGGTTAATCTACTCATGACCTGGTGTAATCTTGAGGTGATGTTTTCTCTAATCTGTTGCCATTAGTGAAATCTTTTGAAAATGACTTCACAATTCTCTATGGTTTTCCCTGAGCTCTTGAGTTTGCTCTTGAGGTGGGCGAAATAGGCATACCTTTAGCTAATAAGAAATCATTAATTGAGCTTTGGTTAATGGGCCCTTTTGATTTCAGAAGTCAGGTCAGGCTGAAGTGGCTTCTCAAGCCTACTGTCTGTTATTCCAGTGTCTTGACAGCAGTTGGCCTATAATTGGAAAAGCCAAGTCATTTTTACCGTAAAAGATCTCTTCCACACACCGAAAGTGTCACACTGAACCAGGAAGATGTGGCATTTTCAAACTGCTGCCAGAGAGACTTGTAACACAGTCGTGACCCAGATTCAGGGGGGAAGATGAATACTGAGGAGAAACTGCTGAGTGTGAGATCAGCCGGCCCAGCAGAATTTATTTCATACCATAGATATGCCACCGCAGTGACGGTTTGAAGCTAAATTCAGCATAGATGTTTTCCTATGTGAGGCTACATGATAGCCCTGTGGAAATAACCACTCACAGGGGTTTTCCTACCTCAGCAGATGTTTCTGTGGGGAAGAGTTTGAAATATGCTGTATGGTGATGTTTTCACCAGATGTGTTTCTTTTAAAGTAGAATGAGTCAAATGAAGAGATCTTCATTTATAATCATTTGAATGTAGTTTTGGGAGCGCTCATCTAGATTTCTAGTCTGGATAGTTAAGTAGCATCTTTGTTTCAAAATTGTGGACACTTCCAAAGTGGCTGTTCAGTTGTGGATCATCATGACCACGAGTTGGTATTTTCTCGGCTGCCTCACTCTGAAACATGGCAAAGAGCCGTTTAAACACAGATGCAAGAGTCAGTGACATGCCTATATCCTACAGCTGTCTCATTGGAGGAAAATGTGTAAACACAGGACATGGACAATTTGTGCAATTTTGATAGTGCAGATTTGCATATTTTTGGAATTCTGTCTAATTTTTAAAAGACCATCATGAAGTATACCAGGATATAAACTTAGTATGTCTGATTACTGACCTACTTGTAATTACTTTGACCTATTTTCCAAGGACATGCAGCTGTTTCCTTGCAGATATTAAATTCCTGCAACTTCATAAATGTAGTTAATTTAACTTACTAGTTGAATATATCATGTCATGAGATTGTCATGGCTCCCACTTGGCAAGGAGAATGTCACATTTCCCATTGCTCAATGGTCAGTGAAAAACTATAACTCACGTAAGGCTCGTTTCGGCCTGTCTGTGTTCTAGCTGAATTGGATATGAAACCTTTCCCGCAAACCACATATGCAGTGTAATGTTATGCCAAGTCCCACAGAATCTTTCCTGTTGAGGGAGTTTGGAGATGCTGCTTAATATAGAGACTGGTGAATCTGTAAGTCTTCCATTTAATTAGGTTCTTTGTTTTTAATTTTTTTTTTTTAAAAACTACCCTACATTTGGTGTACTTAGAAAGATCAGTCAGTTAGCTAGATACGATTTTTTTGTTGTTGCAACAACCGACTTTATAAGACCATACACATGCTCTATTACTTATACTACATCAAAGGCTTGTGGACCAGAAACCTTGAGAATATTAATCAAACCTATTAGGTCAAATTGTATACATTACACAATAGACATTAGCGCTTTTGATCAGTCCCAGTAACCACTTTTACCATATCGCTGAGCACTGCCAGAAAAGAACAATCAGTAACATGGTCTTGGAAAAGTGCACACCTCTGTATATAATAGTGCAATCCTTTAAATTGCCTGCCTGCTGCTTTGTGTAGTTATTGATTTATTTGTCTTGCTTTAAGTTCTTTTCACCCCAAAGGAATACACACGTTTATATTCACACTCTGTCTTTTAATAGCTACATTTGTACATTTGACATCCAAATGTCTGTAGGGCAAAGCCTCATCAAAAGGCAAGCTTTCTGACAGATTCCAAGTCAAGCATGAGTAGTTAGCTGAGTGAATGGTCTTTTGTTATTCAGCATCATGTCTTGAATTGTAGTGGCATGTCTTGTCATACCAGCCTTCTCTTGACAATACCAGCCTTCTCTTGACATACCAGCCTAGGTTAAATAGTAAAGTGGTATATTTTAGTTTGCATCATAGAAATGTCAAGTCAAATTTTGTGGATAGTTATGTTATATTAACATATCTGTAGCATCTCTAATCCATTGATTTATTTTTGGGTTATGTCTGCATTTGTTTGGAGTTTTTGCCTTTTTATAGGTAGCAACTGAATATATGTTTTTTGTTTTAAATTAAAAATTAAGACATTTATTTTTTGGGCATATATGACTTGCAAAATTTTAATGTAAGATATATTGGTTAGACATAGACTATACCAAGTACGGGAAATATCTTTAAAGTTCTAGCAAAAAAATAACTACATCATTTGTGACTCATTTTAAGAAAACGTACAACGACAAAAACTACATGACATCTGAGGATCGGATCTATTATGTGGCTGGCTAGCCTGTGTGCTAGGCAGAACATGTTAGCCAGGGCAGAACATGCTAGCCAGTGGTTTAATTGAAGAAAATTCAAATGTGCACATACAAGAACACCAACATGTTAGAGCTCTTTTACTGTTCAAATGATGATGTCCTGAAGGTTTTTTTTTTTTACTCAGTAAAAATTCTGCTGCTCCTGCCTTAGGCTTTTAAGGGTCCTGTTTGAAGCTCTGTTGAACAAAGAAAATGGAAGGCCACGTTAAGGCAAGAGGGATTTCTTTTCAGGTTACAATGAATATTTAAGGTCTAAATTCAATTTTATCCTTGGCTAACTTTTGCAGCTCTGCATAAGGGTACAAAACAAGAACAAGAATGTAGCAAAGAAGGGCTTGAAGGGCAGCTAGGGACGAAGACGGTTGCTTTTACCAGACATGCATCACACAATAAACAGATAAATGCTTTTGAAAGCCTTGAAGGGTAATATTGAAGGTTGAAGGAATTTAATTACTGATGCTCATCCTTAAGTATTAAATTGATCTCGGGATAAAGGAATCAACCTAAAGGCACTGGTTATTTATTGAGAATCTTCTATACTGTGGCTGTAGGCTACGTTCCCAGACATCTAGCTCGCCATGATACGCCATCAATCGCCATTGCCAGTGCTCCAAAGACCTCACACCGTGATCCAATTTATGGCAAAAAATGAAATTTGCTGTTATCCCGGGTAGCCAAGGCCGGGTGGTCGAGATTGAGCGGAAGCAATAATGGTTATTCTCCTTAGGAGGAATGTTGTGCGTGGGGGGCAGAGCTGCCGTGATTGAGAACACGAGCGGCATCTTATTGTTATGCAGATCCGAATCACAATGGAAGACTTCAGAGGAATGTCACCGAGGCATGTTTTTATTTTTTTCCCCTCTCACACCAAGACAGCCACTTTCTCAATTTGCGTTCTTTTTAATCTCTAATGGCTGATTTTTAATGGAACAATCTCAGATCACAATGAAATATTTCGATTAGGTGAGGGAGAAAATCTAGTTCTTGAGGCATTCAAAGTGGGATCCATTGTCTACAGGAGTCTCATGCATTTATGGACTGCCTCTGAATAGCCTCTGAATAGCTTTACCCATTCACTTATCTAGCACTTACAGACCACCTATTTTCTCATTCAGGCGCACCCTCTGTCAAATTAAAACCATCCATCATAATTGACACTAAAAAACAACCCTGTTATGAAAATTCTAATCTCCAGTCCCTGCACATGGTTAATGGATCCATGGTGGTCATCTAATGACTTGCACCATTTTTTAATCTAGGCCCCAGCAAAACCCTCACCCATCCTTCAAATTAACCATCTGAGATCCGTGAATAGCTATCATTTCCTGGACAAGAGTAGTATATAGAGAAGGACTTGAAATAGGCAAATAAGTTAGGCAGAGAACTGAACCGTAGCTGTCTTTAATAGTAATAGTAGTAACAGTAATGAGGCTCCAAAGATGTGGAATATACTAGCAGAACATTCATTACTGAAGAGAACTGTCTATTGGCCTGAGACCACTTAATATCCATGTTTGCTAAAATATATATATATATATATATATATATATATATATAAATGAGATGAAAAGGTTTGAGCTCCAGTGGATTTTTGTGGACTGAAAGCAAGTATTTTGCTCTGTGGTTTAACATTAGCACCACCTGCCTTCATTTGAGAAACTTGCACTCTTGAAGTCTGTTACTACCTGAATAGTAACAACTCTGAACTAGAATTATGTAACACTTCAAACTTACCTGTGATCGTATGTGGACCCCCTTTTTTTCTTCAGGTGTAATTTGGGCAGATGATGAAACGCCTGTTTTTGCAAACCTCAAGTGAATCAGGGGCCGTACAGCTGTGTACATTCAACAAATGTCCTTGTTGAAAAGTCAGCTCGGACATTGTAACAAATCAAACAAGCAGAATAACATGTACACTGTCAATTTTTATTCTCAACCAGTGGAGTATATTTATTTGTTTTTACTGAGCTACTAAGCTGAATCTTCTAAGCCCTCGGCTACACTGAGGTCTAAATAGGACAGAGGATCGATTCAGCATTCTGGGTTTGAGTTCTCGGCTTGTCTGTTTTTTCCCAAACAGGCCTGATATCAACAGAGCATCACAAGTAGCACCCATTATGAAACTAATGATTCAATAGGAATGCAGGAATCACAGAGAGCCCCTTTGATTTGGGTCACCATCTTAATGAGTCGGTGGTGCTCCATTGGAACTTGGTTCGATGGAATGCAATTATTTCCTGTCCCTTTGCCGGGCCATTGTTCCTTCCTCCCTGGCTGCTTAATTAAAGAGGCGGTGCATCATCTGGAGGTGTTGCTGTGACTGAAACAGAGACTAAAATCGAAAAAAAAAGCAACAGAAATGTTGTAAACGGTCAGATATCACTGGTGTTTTTCTCCACCACTGGCATTTTAATATATTCTAAGAAATGTACACAAAGGTGTATGATCCACCCTGGGTTCTATCTTAAGAATTCCAGAATATGCACTAAATTATCCATGATCCAAAGTATTGATGAATTTTTATTAAGTCACCATAGCTTCTGTAATCCATGTGTGAGGGAGGCATGTGGGTTTGTGGAATATAAGGGGTTGCATGTTATGTGTTTGACAACACGCCTCTCCACTGTTCATGAGCCTGGTTTTCACAGGACATGTTTTCTGTGGTGGGAGGCAGCCCTACTTAATAACTGAGCCAGAAATTCCGAGTTTGTTTCCGCTTTTGTTTGCTGGGTAAAGTTGGCCAGCAGCCCTTTGTCCAGTTGAAGAGATTTCCCAAGATGCCCCTGTGAAAGGATACTGGTCAGTACAGCTTGTGAGAGTGTACCGCACCTTAGCTTTTCTTTCCCCAAACCATTGCTGTTCTGCTCGTTCCTTTCAGATCCTATTTGGTTGAGAAAAAAAGAGCAGCGCAGAGACAAAAGATAAGAGCATCACTCTCTGGACACCATGTCTTTCTCTGGCAAACAGGCTCCAGAGGATCTCAGTGGAGATGGAGGCTTTTCAGACAAGGCTTTTATTTTCGTTTTTTTCTTTCACTGTCAGACATTCCCATCACAAGACAATCCCCCATGTTTTCTCCCTCATGGCAGCCCACATGAAGAAAGCGCTGATGTTTGGGTTTTGGGGCAAATCCTGTGGGGAGCAGAGCCGACATTAATGTTTCAGCCCTATGGATCCTTAGCATAATCCAACCCAACACGGGCGTCAGGTGCACATGTGCCTCCGTGCGAACACGCTATTCATCAATGTCTTGTACCCAGTAGCCCCTCCGAGATTTTACATGTACGTGTCTCGTTCTTTGTTGGCTTCCATTGTTGTTCATGTTGTAGAGAGACTACATTTATTTGTCACAGCATGAATAGTTTTCCATACCCCAGTTTTTTTTTGCTGAAGTTGCACCTTTGGGATCGTGATGCTGTATTCAACTACCTGCACGGCAAAACATATTCAAATGTGTTTTGAACGCAGTAGAGCAAGGGTGACCGAATTCATGTGCAGGCTTAAGTCACTCGTTATTTACAACTGACAGACCTTGGATAAACAGAATATATTTTTTACACTATGAATTTCCCTTCCTTCATATTTTGAGCTTTCTCAATTGTGCAGTGATGGTTGAGACGTTACAAACACATTGCACAGCTTTCTCTGCAAAGGAAGAGCCCATTTGTGTGTGTTATTGTGCAGTGGTGGTTGAGACGTTTCCCATTGCACATGGCTGATGCAATGCTAGAGCACCAATCTCATCATGTCTGCGTTCTGCTGTCATTAGTCAAGCAAAACAACATATGGATTCATGTCAAGTTTCATTCAAGATTCAACACATCCTGATGTTTAGTGGTTTTAGCTTATTAAAATATAATAGAAGAATGTCCTTGAAGCATAACAAATCTTCAGTAGGGAGATTAAAAATTTAAAAACCTGAATCCACTATCTATGTACCATTCCTTTTTACGTCTGGAAACATATGTTTCTTTTCTTTATGTGATCTGGAATGATCGATAGATAGATCGATAGATAGATAGATAGATACTTTATTGATCCCCAGGGGAAATTCAAGATCTCAGCAGCAGCATACATACAACACAAACACATTCTTTAACAGCAGAAAGAGTAATTAAAGTATATAATATAAAAACACAACTAAGCAGTAAGGACAGTAGAAGATAAAGAATATGCTAAATATACTAAAATACAAATTATACTAACACTTAATACAATATATAAAAATATACTAAAATACAAATTATACTAACACTTAATCTAAATCAATTCTAAAAACAGTATCCACATAGTGGTGATTTAATAAATCAATAAATGGAGTAGAAAGAAGGCGATGATGAAACTCTACTGTCCTCAGTGTCAATGCCCCATCTTACAACAGCTCGTGTAGGGAGTCACACATTGTTAATCATTCTAGAAATGCATACTGTAGGTTGTAGTCACAAAGTATTGGGGTTGTGGGTTTTATAGTTTAAAAGGGACTGGCACTTCTCCATCTTTTTTATTTTGCCTAACAGTTATGTATGTAGAAAACCCCTGTATTTGACCATTAAGGACCGAGTGTAAAATCCTCTGAGAATTATGAGGGCCACACATGTCAGAGCATTGATGGCAGTTTTAAATACCACAAAAGCAGTTGAGTTTTTAATGGCTGTACACATGACAGGCTACATGTCTCTCTTTCATGTGTAACACTTTGCTTTACTCTGTCCTGTTTCTTTCTTTCCTGTTTCATGACCTGCCTAATACGCATCTGGTCTGCTTGGTGTGCTTTTGAGGGGGAAAGCTTTTGGCTTGATAGACATTGTGCACCATGCAGGGAATACACATCATTTTGTGTGTGTGTGTGTGTACCCCTGAGATTAGGTTGTCAGTCTCTTTCTCTCATCCTTTCTCTGTTTGTCATTCTGTAAGATGTCAAACAGTGCACCCCAATGTGCTGCTAACACACACACACACACACACACACACACACACACACACACACACACACACACACACACACACACACACACACACACACTCGTACAGTTCAGATCCCAGATGACCCAGATCTCACCGAGTGTCATGCTGTGCCTGACATTGCACATCCCTGTCTCCTGTCATTGAAGTGTTCACAGTGCCGCCCTCCTGCATACTCACTCCTTTTATTTTTGCTGGGTGGTGGCATCATACTGCAAGGTTCAATTCATGTCTAAAGAAGGATTTCATTAACAGCATAGCCTAAATCGTTAAAACCAACAAATTGCAGGCAATGTGTTCATGTATTAATTAGATAAGTATATGTCAGACTGTTGTGGATAGCGATCATAATTTATCAGCTGATCTAATCATTGAGCCTTATTAACTTTTAATTATCTTCCAAAAAGTCAGGGGCAAATAAGGCGTTCTCTCTCTCTCTCTCTCATCTTTTATGAAATAAATTCAATAATTCATTCAGCTTTGTAATATTCAGTTTGTTGGCACATTCTCGTCACGTTAAATAATTCTAGCTTGTTATTTTTCTGCACCCAGTGTGCTTGTGTAAAATTCAGTGAGGCTCTGCGCTCTCTCTGTCCCATTGAATTGTCTTGTTACGTTTACTCAGATACAGCATCTAAAATGTTTTGTCGGTTCAATTACAATCAATAAAGAACAAGCCAACAGTTCACATTTTTTTCAACTAAATAACATCCATGGTCAATGCCCTTGTTAAAGGTCTCTTGCTAACTACCACTCTGGAAAAGTGTGTTTCCATGGAAACCACTGTCGTCCCTGGCAGGGTGTGCTTTTGTTGGCCACGCAGCTCTCAATTATGTGTTTTCATCCTCCCCCTGATTGCCGGCTGGCACAGCGTACAAAGAGGCGGAAGGGAGGCAGTCAGCAGTCAGCAGCACCCCCCCCCCCCCCCCCCCCCAAGCCAAACTCTCAGTCTGTCCCAGACACCTGCACTTCTGTGGGATGCTTGGTGAAGAGGGGTGGGGTGGGGTGGGGAGGGGTGGGGTGGGATGGGATGCTTGGTGAAGAGGGGTGGGGTGGGGTGGGGGAAAGACCTGGAGGTGTCCTGTTGTGAACCAGCAGTGGTCTGCCTGCCTGCTTGCTGTACACATACAGTAGCGGTTTAACACATCCTCTAATGCTGGGAGGTGTGTGCCAGATCTGTGTGTGTGTGTGGGTGTGTGGTGGGAGGAGGCTGTTCGTTACCTGAGCCAGAGGCTCCCCTTTCACCAGAGTGCCCAGTTTTAATGTGTGTCCCTGTGTTGGAGTGGCAGACCAACCACATGAGCCCTCTATGCCCTAAGCAAGCAGCCAAATGACAGGAGGTGGAGCTGGAGCAGGGCTCTCAGAGAACCATCCTCTGGTGTGGAGATGTTGGGATGCCCATTCCTCTGAATGAATTAGGAATGTGAATGAGGAGGAATGGGGTTTCTGGCCTCACTCCGGGCTCACTCAGTGTGATTGAGTTCAGAGAGGAGGGGTGTGGTGTGGGAGGGCAGAGCGAAGCCGAGGGGTCGATATGTCCCTGTCTGTGTTGGAGTGGCCGGCACGGACAGCATGGCTTAAACGGGTTTTCCCAGAATCCCAGGGGCACTCAAGGACACCTTGTCTGTGCCCGTGTCTCTTTTCCATCCCACACTGCCAACAGGAGTGCGTTTGCTGAGAAAAGCGTTCAGGAGGATTACTGTGTGATGAATGCATTTCTCTTACCAGACTTTACCGATGTCTTCCCCCACACCCCCCCTCCTGAGACCTACTGGTCTGTCAGTTGCAATCCCTGTGATGTACTGGGGTGTCTGACGCAGTGAGCTTCTGGCCTACTTCTCTTATCATCCTCTGTTTGTCATTCTTAGATGAGTCTTTGATCATCTTGCAGATTCAGATAGTAATTGTAGAATTATAGTTTACCTCCATGGAGTAGATAATGTTTTATCTATCATCCCGATAACAGAAGAATTACCTAGATGTTGGGAACTTTTCATTTTTTTTTCTGTGTTGTATTTGTGCTCATCACAGATCAGACTCCATTCTCCAAACTGGGAAGCCCTTTTGCCCTCATTTTAGCGCTAATTGTGTTTCACGTTTTAGAAAATGAGGTGGCCTTCATTGCCGCACATGTGACCAGGAAGGTCCAGACTGCAATGCCAGCCATTAATAGGCAGACATCGATCACCGAAACAAACAGCGCTGCCCCAGCAGGGTCATTAGTCATGTGAAAGCGGCTGAGTTCGCATCAGCCTGTCAATTAATGAGCACAGATATACCAGCACACGGCCTGAGATATGTGTCATTTACTTGAGTCCTGTTCCATGTGCGCTGCAAAAAAAAGCCATGAAGGGTGGCAGGACTTCATATAAATTGCAGGCATAACATTTTTATACAGAAGCAATGTCTGCATCTGAGATGAATTTGTTTTTCCTCTGGCTTGTTTTGACTGGGTTGGGATTTGATTGGGTTGGGAAGTATCCTCTTTTGTGCCTCGGTGCGTCTTCCACGTACTGTATCATCACAGATGGTGGCTACAGTTGAAACGTTTTGTCTGTGTCTGTGTTGGCAGTCCGGATGTTGTGTCTGCTATCGGTATCCTTCAGTTTCACTCTGGGGCAGCTGGGATTACTGGCACCAGATTGGCACTGATAAAACACTCAGAGCGGGTGAGAGTTTCTAATGAACCTCCTTGGCCAGACCACTAACAAAAGCCACAGCTGTATCTGGACCAACAGATCGTCATTAGAGCTGAGCGGCCTGGACCCTCCAAGATATACTGTGGTATTGCTTACATCAATGATTTTAAACCTCTATTGGGTTAATTATGGCTACGTCAGAATACCTGTCTGTCCAGTATTTCCCATTTCATTTCTCTCCTACAACCCTCATCTCTCTTCCACAGCCTCCTCTCTAATGCCTCAGTCTTATCACAGAAACCGGTAACGAGTTCTCCACTCAGACTTATAATGTTGTGACCGATTTCTCTCTTTTGTTGTCCTTGAACGAGCGAATCCGCCCAAATTGCTTTGGAGTGCTATTCTGGCTGCTGTGTAGTTAATGACTGGCTAAATGCTTCTTTCGTAGCGAATGCCCAGAGCCAAACTACCTCGTGTCATTGTCTGGTGTCAATACCACGTTGCATCCTCTCAGTTGTGTATTGATTCATCATTGCCCATGTGTGATGGCAGCAAGTCACGTGTGATAGTAACCAATGTTGCTGTCTTTGCTTTTATGGTTGGCTTTAGGTTGCCCATCCGACTGGGTACATCTGTTTATCATACAACACATTGTGACTTGCCAAGTTTGAGGTTTGAATGCTGTTTCCAGGAAGGTGTGGTGTCCAACCCCCCCCCCCCCCCCCCACACACACACACACACCTCTCTTTCTCGCTCTTTTTCTCTCCTCCTCTCCCTCCCTCTCTCCCTCTCCCTCTCTCTCTGGTGGGGGCCACAAAGGGCACGGCGGCAGGCATCCCTCTCCAGCTGGCATTGGCATGTCCCTCCCCTGCTGCCCCAGGATCTGAGGCATGAGAAGCCGTGTGGCCACCAAAGCTGCCACTCTCACAGCCCATCCAGCTGGCCCTAGTCTGAGCCTCTGTTGCTTATGAGCATGTTCCGCTTGTACCCGACAGCTCACGAGGTGGCAGGGGTCCTTCAAAATGAGGGGTAATGAAAAGAGGAAGCAGATGCAGGAGGTCTGTGTTGGTGCCCAGCGCCCACACAATGCACTCTCTTCACACTTTAGGCAGCGCTAGTTTAATTGGGAGAAAAAAGGATGAAAATCTCTCCGAACAAGATGATGTTATTACATTACACAGTAGCTGTTCTTTGCTTGGTATTGTGTACCATAATGTAATTCTTTACATTGCTTACGCCTCCATGTTTCCTTTTCTGTGTCTGTTTCCTGACATGTTTTTAAGTCTGCGCTTAATCAAATTGACTGCAAGGTCTTGTCTCAAAGAGCTGATGTGCCATTTATCACAAGGGATGTGCATTCAGGGCAGTTATAGATGAGCTGTCTGTTCTGCAGACAGCAGGCAGAGGGTGTCAGCAGAGAAGAGCGTCTCTGGCTACCTGAGGATGCCTCTCTGGAGTCCTGTGTCAGGGAAACTCATCCTCATTATGACAATGAGGCACAGATCAATCAGGCTTGCAGCTCTAAGGTCTGTAGGGTACTGTTAGGAGAGAGTCAATCTTGTACCACAGATTATCAATATAATATATAATATAATAGTGTTATATGAAGGTCAGTGTTTTTTTTTTGTACAGCTTTAGCCATTGGTGTAGGAGATGGCCCTGCGAGTGGTGTGAAGTGGAGGTGCAGCCCAAAGGGTCACAGTTGATCATACAGTTGAACTTGGCTATGAGATAAGAAATCGGCTTGATCACGGGACTCACCAGGACACCGTCTGTGGCAATATTGAGGGTGGACTTATAATGGAGTCGTTTGTTTTTCTCTTTCTCAGAATGGCATGGACTATGGCTTCCTGGTGCGTCAGAACTCCGAGTTGCTGCGGGCACTGGATGACATGGAGAAGACCTGTGCTACACTCAGAGAGGAGAACAGCCTTCTGGTGAGAACTGTCTGCATGAACGTTCACTAACAGCAGCAAAATAAAGAAAGTCAAGACACAACCTGCACAGTGTACTTTAAAGTACAGTTTGACAAGTACTCTACAGACGACTGACTAAAAAGTGACTCAAGGGTCTTAGTTCTTAGAAAAGAAAAAATATGATTCTTAGAAATATAATTTGGATTTAATGGTGGTCCATGGTCATAGACAGATGTGTCTGATTATTTGTTTTCTGATGCTCAAATTCAAATGTCCTGTCTAACTTAATTTTCATCTGCAGAATGATTAGCATAATGACATCAACATGTTAATCTAATTATGATTCTTCCTCCTGTACTAACCATCACAGCATGTAAATGGATAACATAAATAGATTTTCTTTAACAAAGATGGCTGCATCCCAAAGCTCTTGAACTCACGACCCCTCACAGCGGTAAAAACCATCAGGTAGAAGGTAGAAGGCAGAAGTGGAAGCTGTTAGCAAGGACAGTACCAGAGCAGCTGTTTCCCCAGTGACCCCACTGACCTCCCCCCCCCCCCCCCTCTCTTCTGCAGAGGAAGAGCAGCTCCCCTGAGACGGAGGAGAAGGTGAAGAGATTGCGGAAGAAGAACACAGAGCTGGCGGTCATTGCTAAAAGACTGGAAGACAGGGCACGCAAGCTGCAAGAGGCCAACCTTAAAGTGGTACACAAATGCTCTTATGCTACAGTATGGGAAGAGGAAAGGGACATTCACACCAGGAACGATAACGATAACGGCAAAAAAGCATTGCTCTAGCTAATATGAATGACACCATCCACACATGAATTATAACGATAATGGCTTGAAGAATGATGACGTTGGGGATCACTTTCAGAGCGATTTTGAGAATGATAAAAACTGACAGCCAATCAGAATCCATCAAATTGTAGACATCACATTCATCAACACGAAACACTTTCTTTATCTTGGTCAGTGTGGACACTTTAATTGTTATAGTTAGTTATCTATATAGTTATCGCTCCTGGTGTGAATGGCCCTTTAAGCATTTTACATTACACTGTCTGTGTAGTTGTATAATAGGTTCCTTTCTGATGATGACGACGTCTTAACTCATTGAGTGCCAAAAACGTAATATTACGTTTTTCCTTCCCATGCGTTGAGTGCCAAAAACTTAATATTACATTTTTTTTAAATTACAAAACTAGACACTCTAACACACCTTATATGTGATTTTGGGAACTCTGTGATGAATGGAAATGAAATATATGACTATCAAAAACTCATGAAAACGCTGGACATTTTATCTGGACATTTTATCATAACTCGGTTGCCGCTTTGGGTCGAATCAGTGACTCATGCACGTCAACTCAAAACCAGGCCATTTCCGTGGGTCTATCACTAGGTGGCAGTCTCGCCAGGTCTCGCTGATCACTTCCCGGAAAGTTTACAGGCAACACTTCATATTTCATGAAAGACGTTATATCTCCATTTCTAGAAAAAAAACAGCGATTACAGCGAGGCGTGTAGAAATACACGGTTTGCACCCACTGAGAGCTTAAAGTCTCACCTTTTAAACGAGCCATTGTATGTGTTCATAGCTATAACACAGAATATGCTGTGGCTGTACAAAAATCATCAACAATGGTCTAGATTGCTGGCACTCTAGGGCAAAGCTTCTGAAAACAGCTTGGCATTCAATGAGTTAATATAAACGAGGCCCCCCACCCCAGCTCCTTTGCTGTGATAATTTCACAGATTATCGGTTTATAATAATCTGTTTTCAAGTTCTTTGGAACATATTTTTTAACAGAAGATGATATGTCAGCATTGTTTCCTGACGACCAGAGATTAATCTTACCAAGGTTGCACATATGCTCTTTACTTCTCCCAGTTGGTAAGACATATTTCATTGTCAGTCAGATACAAATATCATTAACAGGCTCAACAACCCATCGTCATGATGAAAAAGCTGTATGATCTTATGTATGTCTTTCTTGCTGTTATTTGGTGTGTGGATGTGAAGTTTGCTTGGCTCTGCCCTGTCTCTGCGCTGCCTGAGTGCTCCCCATAGAGCCGGGCCACAGATCAGATGTCTCCAGTGCTGCCTAATGAACTAATCGCGGTGATTCAGGCCCAGATGAATGGGCTCCCTTGTTTCCCCAGTGAGACCCCAGGCAAACAGCAGATTGGGTCATTATGGGTAGTTACGAGAACCTAAATAAATGTTCCTCCCTGTTGACATGCTTCCTGCGCACATGTCGGCCCAGTGATGTTCTCCAGCGGAAACCTATACGCCATGCATGAGAAGTGCAAGTGTTGGTGATGAGAACGAGGGCAGTTTTAATGGGGCTCATTTGTTTCAACTGAAAGTTACTGTCACAGGATGAGACTGTGAAACCAGCCTCCTCCTTTGGTTATTGGTATCATGCGTGGGTCTGAAAAAACGTGAGCCAAACCAATCCTAAAATATTTATCATGCAAAACACCAGCGTGTGTGTCCATGAAGATGCATGTGCTGAGGGCTTTAATTGTGATGAAACCCTCCGGTCAGTAGTTTTGTGTGGGAGGGCTGCCCCTCCCTCCTGTTGCCCTAGTGAGGGTTGCTAAGGAACCCTCACCCAGAAGGCCACCTGCACAGCCACCTGTCGCTGCCCTGTTGGCCATGTGCGCTGGCCGGGTAGGTGTCCCACAGCACCTGCTCCGCACACGGCAACTGAGGGTCGTTTTGTAGACCACCTCAGCAGTCATTTATGTACACACATACACACACACACACACACATGCACATGCACACACACACATGCACACACAAGCCTTGGCATTCACAGTTACACTATCCAAAGGCTCTTCAACTTTAAGAAGAGCCAGAGTTTCTGTACAGCAGTGCTGGTCATACATAACATTGACCGCAGGAGAAGATCTGCTTTTTATACAGTCGGGACTTGAGGGAAGAAATGGGCACTTCCATTGTTGTTTTTGGCAAGGAGCACTGCCCATCTTTAATGACCCCAAAACTGCGCCTTTACCTGCTCTTGTCTGTGCCGCAGGTGAACAGCCCTTTCCCAGTGAAGGCCGGCGCAGTGGAGCAGTACAAGAGGGCATTCGCACGGCAGAGGGCACGGGACCTGGCCCAGCACGCAGACATGCTGCTCTCCAAGGACAAGGAGATCGCCGCCCTGCAGCAGGAGTGCCGGGAGCTGCAGACTGGCATCGGACAGGGGGGCAAGGTACAGAGGCTCTGACGGTCCCACTAAAACACCCTGGAGTTTCCACACTTCAGAGCTGTACGTAGAGACGGCTCTGCTTGACTCATGCCTACGTTGCCCCCTAATGGAGTATCTAAACATTACACTGAAGCTGGAGCCTACGTAGCTCGAATGGTTAGGGCGGTGGTGGTGTGAATGACTTCATTTCCTTTTGGGATAGTAAGATTGTTTTCAGTTTAAAATCTTCTGATGTTGTTGGTTAGTCTGAGTTGGGAGCCAAATCTCAGTATATCAGCCAGAAATTCATGCATGGCAAAGAGTAATATTACACCAAGTGCAATAACTTCTATTGCCATCCTGTTTCTAACATTGTTCAAGCCAGCTACTGTACATGTCTTATGAAGGCATATACAAATACGGAAATGTTCCATTTTGACGGTAATTAAGGATTACATACACATTTAAAAGCAAAGAGATTAGTTTAAAAATTAGATTAATGTCCGGTTAAGCACCAAATCATCGGCTAAATGTGGATGGGTGGACTGAAAGTCCAAAAGTGGTGTTTAATAGTAAGCTGTGTTAAAAATGTCCACTAGATGGCAAACACGATCACCCTAAAGTCAGTTCTTATAATGACAGAAGGGCATTTCAGGCCATGTCACAGCCTTCACACCAGTTACAGAAATGGATTGATTCCATAACTTTAACATATTATTGACATCTTAAACAGAATGAAAATTATCTTATCTTCATGGAAAATTGTCTTATCTTCATGGACCCCATAAGTACATAGGACACACACAGATGCACACACACACACACACACACACACACACACACACACACACACACGCACACACGCACACACACGCAATACCTTATCTTTTCTTGTGAGTGTGAGAGTATATTGTTCATAGTGTGGGTTGGTTGTGTGTGTGTCTGTAGGGTGTCCAGGGTCCCTGTGCGGTGGCTGATTTTGAGCGTCTGCTGCGCGAGTCCCAGAAGGAGGTGCTGAGGCTGCAGCGGCAGCTGTCTGTCAGCGCTGCACGTGAGGCCACACCTGAGGCCACACCCACTGGAGCCCCTGAATCCACCGACAAGGTGACTTACAGTAACCACCCACACATACACCCACACCATTAAGTCCTCCCTCTACTCCAACCCCTACCTTAAACTGTCCCAGGGGAGGTTGCCCAGTATGAGCATGCAAATCAATACCTGGTTAATATAACTGCAAGTGGTGATCATCGGGGTCCAAGCAGTTTGGATGAAGCGCCCCCAAGGGGGTAAAGGTTGAACAATTTGATTGGTTCAATTGCAGCGCCCCCTTTGGACCAATTTGCATCATATTTGGTATGGCTTCTGCAAGGGGTGCTCCGATCGATCGGCCGCCGATCATTATCGGCCGACATTCACTCAAAATAGTTTGATCACAATGAAGACCAGAATGACACAAAATTCCAGACACTTACAGGGCTCTACAGTGCGCCCATTGCAGCGAATGCAGCATAAAAACTAGACTAGTCTACACCATACCTGTCAACATTTAGCTTTCCAAAAACGGGAGATTTTTTTTGGGGGGGGGGGGGGGGGGGGGGGGTCAGTGTTTTATACTGGATCTGTGTTTGCATATTTAATACGTTTCATACACATGTTTCAACACTGCATTTCGGTCGTTGCTTTTACCTTACCATTACCTTACGCATGCCAGTTATTTAGCCTATCCACCGTCTACACCTGGTCTACACCTCCCATCAACTTCAGCAGTTTACCTGAAGTTTTTCAGTCGCTAAATTTCTCAGTCCCTAAATTAAAGAACCTGTTAAATGGGGTCATTTATGATAAATATTCTTGATTAGGCTCTGCTGGGTTTTGTGGAAGGGAAAATGGGCTGTTTGTTTTAGTAATAGTAGGCCTGCAGTATAGAGTTAGATAGATCACCATTTGCCACAGATGGATTCACAAATGAATTCAATTTTGTAGACTACTTGATATACAGGCTAAATGCAAATATGACAATGCATGATATTATTAAAATAAAAAATAAAAATATATATATATAAAAACATAAATACCGGTACATGTCATTATAAATATAGATAAACGTATAAATATAATTATAAATAAATATAAAAATAAGGCCAAAAATAAAGTAGGCATAAATATTCTTTAAATGTCATTTCCTGTAAATGTTTATCAGTCATTCTTAATCTTTGCAAGTGGTGCACTGGCATGTTTAACTTTTGGCTGCAGTGTAATGTTACATTATGTGTAAGTTGTTAGGTACAGGGCTGTGTGCCTACATTTTTATCTTTGCTCCTAAATTTGCTAACTTCAGTGCAAGTGCTCCTGGAAAAAAGGTTAGTGTAGAGTGCTGCACTTTCTTTCCATGCCTATCCTGTGATCTGTAATTGGTATCGGCAGATACTGATTTTAGTGATTGGTAATCGGTGATCGGCCCCAAAAACACTGATCGGAGCATCCCTAGCTTCTACTTGTTATTATAAATGAGCCTATGAAGTTTCATGAGAATCAGCTGTATACAATGACATATATTGACTGCTGAAATTTGATTGGCCGTTGTTGGCCTAAGCACCTAAGTTTTCTGACAACCAGACCTCTGTTTTCACCATCCTTGGCAGCTCCCCAAGAAACCTCAGCATTTATAGGCCAGGAAAGAAACAAGCTGTAGGCAAACATGAAAAGTGGACCAAAACACAAACTGATCCCTAAGTGACCCTTGGCTGTTCTCGCGTTCTTCATCCGAGCCATCGAGTTGTGGCAGAGTCCTGGCACTGGACAAGATGTCATGATGAGGGGGGTGGGTGGGTGCTATGGACACATGGACCGGTTCACTTACTCTTCTGAAGTAGGGGTGGATCCCTCCTAAGGCCAGGATTATGTGTGTTTGTTAATATGGAATTTAGTGCAGTGGGGTTTTTTGGGAGCTTAGAGTATGTTTACACTGACATGGATGCTGTTTTGTGGTGTTATATAATGGCTTTCTGGTGGACAAACTGCCAGTAATCTGCAGTAAGACATAATGAGCTGATTCCCTGTCTTGAACTTGGGCCTGTGAGGGAGAGGGAGGAAAACACAGAGGGAGAGCGAGACCGATATGTGTGAAATGTCTTTCTAGCAAGCGTTTTCTAGGGTCTTTATTGTGTCCGTCATTGAGAAAGGAAAATTGAAGCTTTTAAGCAATCTTCCAGCTTGGAAAACATCATCAAACATCATTTATTAGGAACTTTAATGTTGTAATATATTTCTATTAGGCAATTATGTAGGTTACTTGTCTTTTAACATTAAAAAAAAATAAAAAATTGGAAAACTGAAAAACATACAACCCTTATGCGTTTGAATACGATATTATGGACAAATTCCTAGATTTTACAGAGGTGCCACTGATCATAGTCAGGTCCCATCTATGATTGGTTAACGTAGAGATCTCCTTCTGGACATAATAATCACTGTGTGTAAGGGTCATCAGACAGGTTATTGAAATGAAGATGAGAGAGAGGACAAAGTGGTGATGCTGAAGGGAGGTAGAGACTCCCAAGAAAGTATCCAAGTGTTCTGTGCATGATTGGAGCCATAAGAAGAAAGTGAAATTTGCATGCTTAATAAATATGACAGATCCACTAAAAATAGTGTGTTAAATATTAAAAGTGGATTCTCGTCGCCTTATAATTATCCTGCTAAAGGGGAGAAATACACATCCACATAAAGAAGTTGTAAAGCTCACAGAGCTGTTGAGCTTAAACCTAAACAATTTATTTCAGTCTGATAAAATCATGCGCAAGGATGGTATGGGCACTGAGAGTGCAGTGGCATTTGTATTTGTATTTGTCATTTGTCACAGACAACCCTGCTATAGTCTGCTACATTTTCCAAAAACAACTGCAGTTTGATACAGAGCATTAACAACATGAACACTTGCAGTGGTGGAGGAAGTAGCTACTGAAACTCAGTACTTAAGTAAAAGTACAAATACACAGAGAAATATTTACTTTAGTAAAAGTAAAAGTACCACAATGACAACCCTACTTAAGTAAAAGTAAAAAGTACCTGCTTTTAAATGTACTTTAAGTATTAAAAGTAAAAGTATTTGCATAATGATTTATTCTCTTAATATCTATATTCTAAAAGGAAAAATCAGTATGGGCTGTGGCATTTTAATTAAGCTAGTTTTAGGTTATACTCGACTAGATAGTTTTAAGTTAATGCAATTGTGCTTACCATCTGTGGCCCAGTTTACATTCTGACCTACAATTCTAGAGACTGTAATTCTGGTTATCTACTAGGGTGATCTGCTGAGTAATATCATTCAGCAAAACACGAGAGCCTGAAGTTTAACGGGGTAGACAAGGGAAACGTCGGGTGGATCGTAATGCCAATTATGCTGATTGAACAGAAAAGTTGCTGAGAAAGGTGTCTTTATGATTAAGTTCAGTTTCACTTGCGCAGACGCATAGACATTGAATGAGCGCTCACGTTACTACCCCCCAATTGTAGGCTATGCATCTTTATTTAATCACACACAATTAAGGAATATTTCCTAATCTGGAAAATGTTACGTTTTTTCCGGCCACCGGTTCATTAATAGTCTACCATTCATTTGTGCCGCAAATTATCAGACGTGTGACAGAAGCATGGCATAGCCTGTAACTTCGCTGATCCGCGGATAGCAATCTCATCGGAGAGGAGGCCCTAACGCTGCAGATAACAGACAGAGAAAGGCACAGAACACAGTTGCATGTACAGTGTAGACATGGGTCTGGTGAATATAGCCTACCGAATGCAGATGGCTACAAGCTCACGCTTTGCCTGGTCTAGACTAGAAGCAGAGAGGGTTAGAGCGGAGCGAGAGGCGCAAACGTTCGACAATTTCCGCGTTCGATTATTGCAAGGGGGAGGGGGGAAAATCCCCCTTTATGCAGACCAGAGTAAACCCTCGCTGCACTAATGTCAATGGAGACTTGTGGAATTTTACCAATAAATTGGTCATTATGTCTTTCTGGATTTGTTGAGGGTTTTTTGGAAATTTTTGTCATAATCTGTAAGTGTTTGGGATCATTTCAAGCCTAAAAGTGTAAATTTTTAGCGTTCGGATTTGTGATAAAATAACTTAATATCAGACCATGCTGCTGCCAGTTAGTGTCCGGTTGTTAGCATGCTAGCTATCCTCTTAGCTAAGGTAAAATTTTAAACGGAGAAGTGTAATTTCTTTGAAATGACAACTAGCTGAATAACATTACTTACATTAGTTAAAGTGGATAGTTTATACTCAAGTGAATTTGCAACAGTATATTAAGTTTAAGCGAAGTCCTTCAACTACTAGTCACTTGTTAGCGCATAGCTGTATTGCCATAGCTACTCCCATCCACTTGTATAGCATTTTAAGCTAGCGTTAGCTAGCTAGCTAGCTCGGTTCACATGACTAATTAAATTATTCATATCATGTCCTAAAGAATGATTCATTGGTATCATACATGATTATAGACAATAATACTGTGAACACAATTAGGTTTATCTGTTCTTATTGCTTATTAAGAGAGAAAGTTTATTTAGTGACGTAAGGTGACACTCCCACTTATGCAGACCGGAACTGTCCCGTTTTGCTCCCATAGTAACAAATTACGTTGCTCTATCTTGCTAGTAATCAAGGATCTTTGCTAGAAGCTTATGTTTCTAAGAATGCACGTAGCGCTCCAGAATCTTTGGTAGCAACCCCCCGGTAAAACAAACGTGTTTGTCAGAGAGAAAAAAAAAACTGATCATAAAATGTATCGTAAAAAGGAACGATGGTGTTGTAGAAATGTAGCGGAGTAAAAGTACAGATAATTGCTGTAAAATGTAACGAAGTAAAAGTCAAAAGTATGCCCTATAAATTTTACTTAAGTAAAGTACAAATACGTGGAAAATTATTAGTAATTAGTATTTGTACTTCGTTACATTCCACCACTGAACACTTGTGGTCAACAACTCAGCGAAGCCTTTTTTCTTTCAGTGCTAGCTGACGCTAGTTAGCTCGCTAATTTGGTTTGAAAAAGTCCTGAACTAATGTTAACTAACAAGCACTTTGTCTAGCTTTTTAGTGAACTGCAGGTTTCATTGTTCTGTTAAAGGAGTATTCCAGCATTTTTCAGTCTGGGGCCATAATCGTTTGATGTCTTTAAATACTTTCATTACGGACAATAATTCCAGCAATTCATTCATTAGTACGGAGCCTGGGAGGTGTCATTGCAATATATATATATATATTTTATTTTTTTTGAATGTGCACTCATTTTAGTAAATAATATGGTAATTATACTACATTGTGTGCCTTATTTTACATAAATTAAAATGCAGGCATGCTTTAGTAAAACATGCACACAATTTAGTAAATTGAGCACACAATTTTGTGAAATGAGCCAATCCAAAACAGAATAAGAAATGTCCATGTAATTTATGTTAAAAAGCCATTTGTCCTATCAACAGTATATGAAATAAGGTATTAAAATTAGCATTACTAAAATAAGTGCTCCTGTCATATTATGCAACATTGCAGTGCCCTTTGTATGGCTTGGGCCTAGACTCCAAGCACATCCAATTCACTGACCAGTTAAAGTTTTTCTGTGAATCTCACCCTTCGCTCTAAAGCTCAGATGGAAATGCCAGTACTGGTAATCTGTCATTTGTCACACACACACACACACACACACACACACACACACACACAGAAAGGGGCCATGTTGTGTGTGTGTGCGCACGCACGCTAATCCCCTCTGACAACAGAATGGTACAGTCCAGTAATCCTCTCTGTGTTGCCGTGGTTGCGGTGAGAGGGTTCTGGATGGTAGGTAAGACTCTAACCGGACCAAAGACTTCTCGTGCTCACCCAGCTCTGGACAACAGGGAGCTGGGGACGGCCTACACATTTCCACAAGTGTCAGGAGAGGGGTAGGTCACCTGTCGTATGTGTCTGTGTGTTTTCTGTGTGCGTGTGTGCATTTGCCTGTGCACATCTGTGATATAAGGATGAGAAGTAGAGTGTATAGGGTGCAGACTGGGCCATGCCCCCCGGTTGGCATTAAGAGATATACGCTGCGTGCATGCTGTGCCCATGATCATGGCAGTGCCAGAATCTCATGCAACGCCCAAAACAGCAAGGGCTTTTTCGGTTGTTTTTCCCATCCCAACTTATCTCTAGCCGCTCCGAGTTTAGGCTGCACCAAAAGATGCCGGCCAGATTATAGCTTTCCGTGCACACCCGCGGCTGTTTTTCCTCATTGTGTGGTGCACATACTGCTTAGCAGACTCTACATCAAGTAGATTTCTGCTGTCCATCCATTTGCTGGATCAGAGGAGAGGGTGAATCTGTGCCCGGCATGTCCCAGCTCTCTCCTGTTTCACCACGCAGCAGCTGGAACCGGGAGAGGAGAGGCCTAGTCCAGTGACGACTGACGAAATCTCTGTTTTGTAACAGTCCGAGGTTTCCGTGTCCAGATGTGGGAATTTAAGTGCTGTGGCATGGCTCAAGACAGCCTGGCCACTGGGCTACGCACCGTGGGATATCTCTGCATCGATATGTATTAAAAAAGAAAAACGTAGCACGCCGGCCAATCCATTAAGGTGCTTTTAAAAGAAGTGATCCAGTTACCCGTTTCAGTTGTCCACAGGGATTACAGCAATGTGCTTATGGCACCTAGGGCCTGCCCCATCTGATCTGTGTGCCTTCCTAAGCATGGGCTAGGACTGGGTGTACCTGGGTTAACACGCCGAGGAGCCGGAGAACAAGAATGTGTTAGGGGGTTAGCTAACACCAGGTGCTTATTAGCCATTACATGCCTGGTTATACATTTGTCTTGGTGTTACATTACAGTATTTTTGAAGTGTGTTTAATGCAGTGGGGATGACCGAAGGTGCTCTTTAGTTAGCATGAAACTGTGTGGATTGGTCTACATTATAAGTACATAGAAATCGATCAACTCACTTCTAGTTCTGGTTGGTATTGTTGGCTATGAAAAGCCTAAGATTACTCAGCGTCGTTCTAGGAGCTCTGAAATATTGGTTAGAGTCCTTCACGAATGGTGACATCAAGGGGTTGGGATTATCCAGCTTCCCATGGGAAAAGGCCGATATAATTCCCATCTCTCCCCTTCACTTTACAGCGAGGCTGACCTACACACTGTGCTGGGTTACAATCCCCTGTTGATTAGATTACCAGCTCTCAAAGTTCAACGTAAATATTCATGAATAAACTGTCAGGACGCATGTTACCTTCCTACACAGATTTCCACGGGGTTGACTTTGTAAGCTCATACAGCTCAGTTCAGACAATTCAGCTGGAGCTGCCCTCAGCCGATAAGCTTAGTGTGCCACAGGTGCTGCTATGTGTGGAAAGAAGGGTGGACGTGTTGGTTTTGTGGGACTCACGGGTGAGATGTTCCACTCGAGTGGTTGTCAATGATGCAGGTCAAACGAGGTCAGCAGGTGATCACCTCAACACTGAGCCCTGAACTGCACTCTGCCTGTCTCACACAGCGACACTTACTTACTTACTTACTTATTCATTTGGCTGAAGATTTTATCCAAAGATACTTACATTTGTCAATTATTACAAGGGCCAGACTTCCCAGAGCAACTCAGGGTGAAGTGCCTTGCACAACTGTGGCAGCCAGGAATTGAAATTCCCCACAACTGTTTCCGGCTACTTCATGCTTGCCCAGTTCCTTATCAAGTAGACTACCACCACTTGGGCCCCTACACCTGCAGGCACCTCTCACGGTGCTGCAACCCCATGCTGCACAATTGCTGTGCAGATATAAATCCTTTTGTGCAAACTTTGGAAAGAAGGTGCTTTAACTGTTCATATGTCTTGAGTTTTTTTGTTGTGCACCTGAAGCTCTAAAATGGTGCATATTTATCTGAATACATGCCCAATCTACTCTTTTGCATGATCCAGATGTCACACAGCTCAATCAACATCCAGTTTTTTCATTCCACTCCAGGGCTCTGAACTTTGTCTTTGTTACTACAGTACAATTTCTATGCTCACTCTTGACATGGGCTTTCCTGTTTTAAAGAGTTGTATTTTTCTGTAACTTAAGCTTGCACACTCCTCCAAAGATCTCAGAGCCATCTCTGTTTTATGTCTTTCAGAAATGAGGAGGATATCACCCACACACTTTTCTCAAACAGGGTTACATGTTTGGGATCTGTCCATTGCCATTATTATTTATTTTTACAAATGTATACAAACTTTTAAGTTATTTAAAAACTATAATAAATATCACTTAAATTACGCTGAAGAAAATGATCAGTCATGTTGTGAGGGTGGAGCGTGTGACGTTGCTATCAGCCCAGCTTAAAGGCACACCCCTCATCCTCTGCGGCGCTTGTTTGATCCTGTTACTTGGTCACGGCCTTGGCTGGAGTGGCACAGTTCTGCCGAGAGCATTAAAAGGTGTCAGTCTAAAATTAGCCGCTGATTCTCGACTCTTAGCTCCGCTGAGGAGAGAGAAGCTGACAGCAATGTCATGCATTTGTCCAGTGTCCAGTGCATTCGCTCCTGACGGCTAACCAAGGTCATAGCCAGCCGTCTGCTCAGGGTTGTGTTTTTTATTATTATATAAACCGTATGATCTCCCACTACCTGTTGATGGATGACTAGAATTATCTTTTCATACAGGATACGCAGTAAAACAGAAGGCAGGGTTGTAAACTATGCCGTTGTCCTTCTACATTCATATGAAACCTTGCTTCTGAAACCTTTCAATCTCGGTAACTGGAACCTTAGCTTTTCTTACAAATGGTCCAAGGTAACACCACCAATTAAGAGGCTGCTAATTACGTGAGGGCGGACTATTTAAAGTTGCCATTCATACATTGTCCTTTGTTGACTCTGAGGAAGACACCTTCTGTGTCGAAACGGCAGTCTGTTTGCACCATATTAAAACTTAGAATTGACCGGGTGCTCCAGAAGAGTTCCTTTATGCTGTGGTCCAAGGTTCATTTTGGATATCAAAATGCTTAGCCTCTTAGTATCTCAGTGTTTAAATATCCCTGAGGGACACTGGTACTGATCTGATAATTTTGTTATTTGACTGTACCGAGATGGTTTGTGGAGTGTGGTAACGGGAGGAACACACACATCACACAGAATCAAAGCACTATGAAGAGAAAAAAAACAACAACTTGCTTTTTGCGTAAAATGTTATGCACGCATTAACTTCTACATAATGTTTAGTGTGGTAACATGTTTCCTCCTCTGTTAGGCCGCGGCTGAGACCCCGCCCCCAGCTTTAGATGAGGCCCCTCCCACACCGGAGGAGACTCCTGCAGAGGAGGCGGAGCCGGGGACACGAGTGACACCTCAGTTGAGTCCAAGCCCCACCCACCCCCAGGAGCAGACTGAGGAGCAGCGTATTGAGTTTCTGGTGAGAATGAGGGCCACAAACTCACAGATACAGAAATACCCTCAGCACTACTATGTGCCTGTTAAATAGATGTGCAGTTATACTTGGGGTGCACATACCTTAACTGGAGCTAACTAGTTGCCTGAACTACTGCGTTAGAAATATGCTGTTTTTTAATAAATGTTAAAGAAACACGCCAGCTGTTGGGACATTGGTTTATTGGCTGTCTACCCCAGAGTTAGATAAGCGGATACATACCCTTCTCTTCTCTGTGCATGCAATAACCCAGTCTGACACTTTTAGCCTAGCTTAGCATAATTCACTGGATGTGGGTTACACCAGCTAGTTTATAGCTAGCCTGTAGCTACAAGGGAGCTAAAGGCTAACTGGTGTAACCCACTTCCAGTCAATTAATATAATATTAGCAAATTCTTTATGTAGAAACAACAAATGACCGGCTTAGACACAATAGTCCCAGTTTTTCTGATTTCTCTGAATAGTATTGCATTAGCCTTCATGCCCTGTCCTTAGCTAGCAATTAGCCTCTATGTGGATCCATATTCCATATTCATTCACCAGTAATTTCTTCAGTATTTGCAATGGCAATACTGAACTAAGCTGATTTCTGCTTTTGTTTGGCCTGTGTGTAAACTGCATTTAGAATAATTAAAGGATGCTAAGCTTTGTAATTCCTTGGCGTTAGTGTGCCAGAGGTCAATATTTAAATCACATGCTTATTCTTCCAGGATTTCAGATTAATTCAGTGGTATATATGCACAGTCATTCATTTCTAAACGATATACAGCAGGTGGTGTTTACTGCAGATTTTCAGTGATTTTGCATCTCAATATCTCAAAATCCAGTATTGGATTTTCACATCTAAAATCCAGTATTGGATATTGCAGATAATTAAAAGAGCCCATTGTATTGGTCGTGCAGTCTAAACAGTCCTGTCAGCATATTTCTCGGCACTGGTCATAAATGAACGGCTTTTTTGTTGTTGCAGGAAAGTGAGTTGAGCAAAAAGAGAAAAGAATGTGAAAGTCTTGAGCATGATGTTAGGAAGCGGCAGAAGAGATGTCTGGATTTGGTGAGTAGCACTCTTGTCCTTTTCCTAATGCACTCAACATCCTACCGTGTTTATGCATGTAATACAAACATGCTGGTCATGTTTAGTTCAGTTCAGTAGAAGCACCGTAGTAGACCTCCAGTACCACTGCTATTGTGGTTTGCCATTTTCCCTATTCCTATTGGTAAAATTTCTATACAGCCTTATGGTTGATGGGATGGCAGTCCTGGATTTATTCTCAGTCCGATTTCGATCAGGGCTTTGACCAAACCATTAGCTCTTGCTCTTCTTTTTCTGCTTGAGTATCAGTTTCCGGTTCCAGCATCTCTGGCTGAATTTCTCCATTTAGAATTTAGAATTTGCTATTGTGTGCTATTGTGTGTGATGCTGTAAAGTGTTTAGTCAGGCCGAAGGTGACAGAGGAGCAGGGAGGCTCCTGCAAGCAGAAATGGGAGTTAGCATGTTCATACATCCCCACATAATACATTAGTCAAATATGTAGAGTTATCCATTCCAAGCCAATTCCAATTCATTTGGAGGAAAAACCATTTCAATTCTAATCCATTTGGAGGAAAAACTTCTGAATGTGTTTTTTTGAGGAATAGAGATTCGTTTTTACACAGCATTTTACACAGAGAATCCTTTTCTACACAGCATGTGGGTGGTGTGATGCACTGTCCTCTCTCTTCTTATGGAGCCGGTGATGCTCAATTGACATCAAAGCACTTAGATATCTAGAGTCTTCATTTACATATTCTTTTTCTCACTTGAATACTTTTGCAAGCCACTGTATTTGCTGTAGTAACAGTAAATCTGCAGTGTGATCTTGTTGAGTTCTGTAATGTGTGCGTGTGTGCGTGTGTGTGTGTGTGTGTGTGTGTGTGTGTGTGTGTGTGTGTGTGTGCATTGTGTGTGTTCTTCTCCGCTACCAGGAGAGCCAGCTCGATGAGGAGCGTGGCAAAAATGAGAGATTAGCCGAGGAGGCAGAACTCCTCAGGCGGAAGGCTCAGCTGCTTGACCAGGTGAGTGACCTCTCCTCCACTCCCCCTAGAAGTATATGCAGGCATGATTCCTGAGCCCAACGTTTCGAGTCCATGTTGCTGTTATTGTTCCTTTTTTTTTGTGAGTGGTTTTGGATGAAAGCGTCAGCTAAATGTAAATGTAAAAGGGTCTACTAGATACCAGTCAAGTCTAGTCAACTATATAATAATTCAACTGAACATCCCTAAAAGAATAATCCCAATTGCAGCTGACAGCAGGACAGCATTCTGTGCCCCTACTGTATCAGCTGCAGAATTGCACGATTGACTTCATTTTGTCATTTGGTACTGAGATTTCATCATATCCTGTCACCTGCCGTCTAAATGTAAATGCTGATTGTTTATTATGGTGAGCAGTGATCTGGGACTCGTACCAAGTAAAGATAATAGCTAGCAGCAAAGCTAATGGTCACAGCCATCATGTGGCCTCCTAGTTATTAATAATAATAATAATAATAATAAGCTGTATTTGTATAGCACCATTCACAGAATGCAGCTCAAAGTGCTTTACATTTGGAAAATTTAACACAATAATAGAGAAGAAAATAATAATACCAATAATACATTTTGAGGAGCACAATGTCAAGAAGACATTTAGCTAGAGCACCTGTCTCCTATCCCCAGTGAGAATGACCCTAAAGCTGGGTACACAAACCCAGGTTCGCTCAACGCCCATCGCCGTCACCTCAAACTTGTGATTTTAATGATTTTAACTTTGTTATTCGAAACGTCTCATTGCCTGTAATAGTCAAATTTCATTAACATTCCATGGTCTCTTATTGCCAGTTTATTTCTGTCGTAATGTAGCGTGAAGACTGATGAGGCAACAGGGCTGTGATGTATAGTTATGTCCAGTGAGGGGATGTGAAATGTTGTGATTGTTCCCCAGTCCCAGACTGAGAATGAGGAGCTGAGGCAGGAGCTCTCTGAAGTGAGCGCTCAACACAATTCAGTTCTCGAGGAGAACCAGAGACTCCGTGCCAAACTGGAGAACCTAGAGCAGGTCCTAAAGGTATTGTCTGGGCCTTCATATCACCAAAGTTTTCCTTTATGTGTAAAAAGGAGGATCACTAGGAGCTCAATTTACTCTTAACTACGAAGTCAGCTAGGTTATAATCTGACTTTATTCAGATAGATTATAATCTGACTTTAATCAACTAGGTTATAATCTGACTTTATGACAATTTTTTTTAATTTGCGAATGCTGTGCTCTGTATGTGAATATATACAGGTATGCATAAAATGCCATATTTTCATTTTATTGGGCACATAGTCACACATTATGGTGATACTGCACTATAAACAATAGATTTAATTAATTGATTGATTATTATCAATATCTTTCAACATCGTGTGTGTGTGTGTGTGTAGCACATGCGAGAGGTCGCTGAGCGAAGGCAGCAGCTGGAACTGGAACATGAGCAGGCACTGGCTATCCTCAAGTTCAAGCAGGATGAGATCAAGCGGCTACAGCGGGTGAGTCCCCTCGGGCCCTCAGACTCTGGCGTCCGTAGCAGGCCCTCAGCACCGTCATCATTCAGACCCTGCTGCTGTTTGTGTGTGTGTGTGTGTGTGTGTGTGTGTGTGTGTGCGCGCTCAGATCATTTGTCAGCCTTGCATACCGTTTGGGCCAGAGCTAGTTCATTAATCCCTTCTGCCAAATACATACATCAACATGCACAATATAGTTGACTTGCGGCAAACTCTGCTACTGATGCTGCTGTTTGCTGTTGTTGTTGATAAATAATAATAATGATGATGATGATGATAATGATAATAATAATAATAATATACTTATTTAAACCAATATTGGAAAACCTTATTGAAACAGATTATAACATTATTATTGTGAATAACGAGTTATTGTGTTATTAAGCTCTCTTCTGTAAAGACCCCCCATAACCATGTCATGTTGGCATTAGCACAAGCCGTAGCCCTCTTCAGTACGCTTCGGGCCCCCTGTTAGCCAGCTGAGCCCAGTCTGCTGTTGGTCTGGCCAATAAAGAGCCGCCCAGCAGGGGGTGCCATCAGGGCCGAGGCCATGTTGGGCTCCACTTCATTATAGAGGCACCAGTTTAATCCCTTTACTGCAAACAGAGTGCTTCGTACACACAGCGCATAACAAACACGCCGCTTAGTGAACATGCTTGCTTGGCACATGAGAGTGCTTTTCATACACAGAGTTATTGCATGTTAGCGTTTGGTTTTTATCCTGATTTAGTGTAGTGTAGTGAAGTAAGTTGTGGTTTCTGAGCTGCTGTTAGTATGTGTGCTTTTTGGTTATTTACTTTATTTAGTTATATAGATATATATTATTTGACATAATATAATTTATTGTTTTATTTATTGCAGGCACAGTTATTTGCCAAACGGGAGCATGAGGGTGTTGTTCAGGTGCTGGAGGTGAGCTGCCGTCTGCATGCCTGTGTTCCTGTATGTCCTCCATGTTTTCAGGCAACCCCCCCCCCCCCCCACCCCCCCCCCCCCCCAACAACCTACCAGCGCCTTTAGGAAAGCTTTGGAAATGTTGACACAGGAGAGAAGATGCTTGATTTCACCGAGAGTACATTATGAGTAGCGCAGTAAAATATCATGCTCACACACGCCTCCCTTGATGTTGTCATGTCACAGCTTTTTTTTTACCAGAACTTGATGGTCTATTTCTTTTTCTTTTCTGTCCTGTAGTCTGTGGTTCATGACTCAGGACATATGCACTTTTGTTGTAAGCCAGTTAAATGCCACGGAGGGTCAGACCGAGTGTGTCTGCAAAACTCTTTGACTGAACTCAAACGGCTTAAGTTCAGGAAGACACGAGTTGTGGTGTCTCAACTGGCTCCCATATATACACGCCAGAGCCTCATTTATATTTAAATGTGGCTTTCTCTCCGTCTCTGCTCGGTCGCAGACGACACAAAAGGCCTGGGCCACTAATGGAGATGGAATGCATAATTGAGTCTTTGTTCTCTGTTCAAACACCTGTTAGCGCTGATGCAGTTGTGAAAGCCTGCCTACGTGCTTTTGTGCTGCACTGTGTGCTATAATGCGCCCGCCCTCCGGCCACACATCAGGATGTACGCCTCTGTGTGCACTTTTCTCGGCGCCAACTTTCTCGACTTTTGTTCCTCCAACTCTCTCTCTCTTTCTCTCTCTCTCTCTCATGAAGCCCCCCCCCCCCCCCAACCACCACCACCACCGCCCCTCACTCCCTTTGTGTGTGTTCTGTTGCTCAAGAAGAGGAAGTAGCTCCTCTCTCCTGTGTCAAATGCAAAGTGTCACTTCAAGTGTCCCTGTGGGTCCATGGCGTTCACCTCCTCGCCCCTCCAACCCCCATTGTAATAAAACCTAGCAATTTGTGTTTCATTATGTGTGGGGCACAGACTAAACTAGAAGCAGAAATTCTTTCATGGCCCATCAATATTCTCTCATTAAGTATGAGAGCAAGATGACACCTTAAAAGGCCTGATGTGAAAGACCGAGAGTTGAATAGTGTTGAAGAGGCTCTCTAGCCTGAGCAAAGGGGTGTTGCTACTGTTCAGTAAAGATAGTTTCTCTGTCCCCATATAATTAATGAAGTTTGTGTAATTCTCATTCTTAGGAGTTGATCCAGCTTGTGTTGCGGAGGGAGTTGGTACAGTGTCCTCCAATTTTTGAAATGCTATCTCTCGCTAACTCCTATTCTCTGTCTCTCTCTCTCTCTCTCTCTCACTTTCTATTTTTTTCTCTGACTTTCCCCGCTCTTAACCCAGATCACTGTGTACATCTGTGTTGTTGAAATTTGACTGAATAGTCTGCAGAGAGCTTTTTTTAGAGTTTTGTTCGGTCCAAGATTATTTTTTTATCAATCCAATTCTTACGCAAGGAGTCTAAATGGGTGTAGTGTGAGATCTGGGCGACTGATAGCGCTGCACCTTTGCTCTGGTAGGATGTGCACAGTGATCAGTGGGCTGATAGGCCTCCGCGCGTGCTGGAGTTCCACTAATAATCACTGAACCATGTCTTCTCCCCCCTGATGTCTAAGCATGCATGAGGTTCTGAGGTGCTCTGTTTTGTGTCTTTGTGTTTGTTTTGTGTGTTTGTTCTTTTGCTGTGTTCTCTTGCTGCTAATCAGAACACACTGGACTGCATGCAGGTATTAGCTCAACACGAGTTTCTCGTAGTGTGTTTTACCCCCTTCCCCCGTCCCGTCCTGTCCTGTGCCCTCAGCTTCTACACTCTAGCCTAATCCTTACCCCTAAGCATCAACCAAACCATGACGACTACTGTGTCTGTGTGTGAGTGTGTGCACACAAATGTTGTGTGTATGTGTGTGCATTTGTTTGTGTATATGAAGCGTTACATACAAGCGATACACAGGAAACCGGCCTGATGTCATGATGTCCTTGTTTGGTGTCTCTGAGTCTCAAATTGCCTGTTCAGAGACACGTATGGCTGGCCAAGCAGCAGCACATACCTCAAGTGTTTGCTGAGTGCAACTCCTAGTTATATGAGTGTATGAATGTGTGTGTGTGTGTGTGATTGCGGGTGAGTAAGGGATGATGGCAATGTTAAGTGAGCATCGCAGCTAGAGACAGCAAGCTCTTTAGCCTGTGTGTGTGTGTGGATGTCTCCTTGCGCTGCTCTATGCTCTATATCTCCATACTGAGTGTGTGGGAGCGAGTAGAGTGAGGCCCTGTCAGGTGCTGGAATCCTCTTTGAATGCTAAGCTGTCCTGCTGTGTCCTCTCGCTTGCTGCAGCTCCAGCCGGACAGACAGGCCTCTGAGCTCTCTGTTAAAGCCACACCGCCTCATTTCTCAACGTGCCGCTGACGCACTAATGAATGAATGTAATTGAATCTCCCCTTGGGGATCAATAAAGTGTCTATCTATCTATCTATCTATCTATCTATCTATCTATCTATCTATCTATCTATCTATCTATCTATCTATCTATCTATCTCTCTATCTCTCTATCTCTCTATCTCTCTATCTGTCTAATGCCATAGAGATGTGCACATTGTAGAAAAGCTGCTAGTGGACACTAATAGATAGTCATTTGTATACCAATAGATAAGCGTGTTAGTAAGTTTGATTTGGTATATTGTGATCTTAGATAATACAGTATGTGTGCTATGCAGGCGTATGGGTGTGTGCGGGTGTGTGCTTTTCGTCGGTGAGGAGGAGTCTACAAACTCTTGTGTTGTATGAGTGTGAATGCATGCTCAAGAGTATGTGCACGTGAGTCTGTCTGTGTGTGAGTCTGTGTGTATGTGTGTGTGTGTCTGTGTGTGTGTGTGTACATGTGTACTGTAGTGTGTTTGTGTGTTCGTATGCGAGCTTGGGTGTGTGTGACAGGAAGCCGCACCGCAGCCGGAAGCCAAAGCGGCCGTGTTCACATCTCACACCTCTACACACTCTCTCTCTCTCGGAGCAGAAAGGAGCAAATAAAAAGGCGGCTTGTTGCAGCTGGAGTTGCACGGCACGCTGTGCTGCACATGACTGCCATGCTTTTGCACCCTACATTACTATTGCCTCTCACTCGCCAATACCTCTCAGCCTCTCTTCCTGGCAGCCTCTTCATCTGCCACTTGCCCTTTCACTGCTTTTGTATATATGCGCTCAGTTGCACATGAAATGCATATATACGAAACAGTTTGAACTTTATATAATGTTGTATTGACGTGAATTTTGGAATGAAATAATACATGAAATGTGGATTATTAAAGCATGTTAAGCATTTCCTCTGAATAAACACTAGAATAGGCTTAACAACTTTATGAGCTAAGTGTTCATGTGCTAAGTGTTCATGTGCTAAGTGTTCATGTGCTAAGTGTTCATGTGCTAAGTGTTCATGTGCTAAGTGTAACGCCAACTCCGTCTCGTCCGCAGTCCAAGGTACGTGAGCTGGAGGACAAATGCCGCAGCCAGAGCGAGCAGTTCGGCATGCTCTCGCAGGAGCTGGAGAAGTTCCGGCTGCAGGCCTCCAAGGTGGACCTGGACAGCTCGGGCTTGCTGTCCCACCCCAGCCTCACCCACCTGACCAACGGGCTCCCGGGGGAGACAGGTAGCCTCCAAAGCTGAGAACACCCCCCCTCCCTCCCCCCCCGCCCCCAACACCACCCACCTGTTCCAAATGTTTACTGGTTCTTCCTCCTCATTGTTAATCTCACGCCTCTCTTTTCTAAGTGGGGGGATTTCCAGCCTCTCGTTTGTGCCATGCTGAGTCTGAGCCTCCAGGCATGGGAGTCTGTCAAATCCACATGATGCAGTATCGAGTAACACTCAGCCTTAGTACTAGATATGCCCAGTAGTATCATGCATATTGAGGTGTCCTTCACAGGAAATACACATGCCTGATTGGCTGGTAAGATATTTGTACATGGGGACACTACTGCAAGAAGCAGTGACTTTTCTGTGTTAATGTCAATGATTATGAGAACCACAGTGACGACAGCAGTAGCGTTTTTTACACATTGGCTTTGAATAATATTAATAATAATATCCCCTTTGCCTCAGTACATGAAGCAATGGACTCCACAAAGGACCCTCTGTTCTGCATGCTGGTTGCATTCCAGTGCTAAATGACCAAACAGAGGCATGCTAGTGCTGTCTGCTCCTTAGAGACCTCTGTTGTGCCTTGTGCTGTCTCTCCCTGTAGGCGCTAGTGATGCAGAGGTGATGCTTTCTCTCGGTGATATTGCCTTCTGGACTCTGGAGGGGACAGATGTTCCCCCCTGTGCCGCTGCGGAACAGGGTATCCACTCAGAGTTGTTTGTTTTTTTTTTAGTCGTCTCTCTCACGGTCACTTCCCTTTTTTTCTTCTGTTCTGTTATACTGTGGTCACCTGCATGATGGTCCACTATGCCACTGAATGGTCACCGCCTGGCTTGGTGATAGAACTGGACCAGGTCATGGTCATGGTCCCTTTTGCCACACCGCCGTGGTCAAACACCATGCATGACCGGAGCATGGGAGAGTCTGTGTGCAGCTCATTTTTCGGTGGCGGTGGAATGATGCCATTTTGTTTTGTTTTAAAAAGTGTATTAGCACAAATCCCATTTGATCCCTCCAATTACACTAAGAGTATATCATTTCTGAAGATTTTTCAGTTTTTTGGTTGTTGATTTCAGTTGTTAAATGCTCAGTGTTTTAAATATCTTTCCCATGCTAAAATCTAACGTTGAGACCAGTGTGCATACTTATTGACTTTGAATGTGGAGCTGGCTGCTGCCTGTGTCCATCTGTTATCCGCTGTGCTCTAAAGCCGCCCCCACTGGCCTCGTGAGGTGCCCGGCCTTGATGACATAAGGAAGATGGTGAGATATCTCACACTAGTGATGGAGCCCTCAGGCCGCTGAAGTCTCACATGCTGACCTTTACACCCGCAAAGTGGTGTTAACCAAGCCCGCTATGGGGCCCTACTTTAGATGCTGGGCAAAGTGCAAAGTCAGTCTATGAGCAAAGTTCTCGTGCATGAACTAACGACTCTGTGCCCAGCATTTAAATTAGGGCCTTATGTGTGTGTAGGAGTTTGGTTACGTTTGGGTGAAGAGTACTTCCAATGCTAGTGGTAGCACAGAGTACTATCATGGGGGACTGTGTAGCAGACAGTCAGAGAGCAACCTTTTTATGTTATTAACGTGCTCCCCAGCATGCATATGTATCATGTCTGTATTTATTTTAGTTACAATCAATGTGAGATCTACCTAATTTGGCTCTGCCAGTTGTGTGGAAACATATATGTGCTGATCAGCAAATGCAAGTGTTATTTTATTAACTATTTTTTCCCTCTCTCCTGATTTTCTCTCTGTCCTCTGAACTGTCTTCTCCTCTGTCTGCTGCCCCCTCAACTCTCCCTTTGTCTGTCTGTCTGTCTTCTTTCTCTCTCCCTTTCTTTCTCTGTCTTTCTCTCTTCCCCCTCGCTCTCTCTCTTTGGCTCTCTCTCTTTCTTTCTCTCTCTTTCTTTCTCTCTCTTTCTTTCTCACTCTTTCTCTCTCTCTCTCTCTCTCTCTCTCTCTCTCTCTCTCTCTCTCTCTCTCTCTGTGATGGTGCAGTGGACGTGGAGGCTGTGCTGCGGGCCGGCTCCACTCCACACGCGGCAGGTCTGGCGGGGTTTGCCAGGCTGGAACGCTCCCCCACCACCAAGCACCGCGAGCTGCCCACCATCAGCGCCAAGTCCGCCTCCACCTCCAGCACCACCAAGTCCGACACCACCCACCTCACGCCCGGGTCCCGGCCACACAGTCCACGCAAAGCTAGTCCCACCCACGAGGTGAGGAACACACACACACACACACACACACACACACACACACACACACACACATGCATCTCTTACCCTCTGGCATACACACATATCATATACATAATCTCACACACACACACACACAATATACATAATCACGCACGCACACACACTGACTCACACCGTCAGGCTTATACGCATATCGCACAGCTGCACACACACGCACACACACACACACACACACACACACCTTGTATACACACACTGACATGCATACATACAGTGATATACACATGTTCCCCAAATACACACACACAAACGCAAGGATATGCACAAGTATGACAGTTGTAGTTTCTGTTATGTTTTTTTTTTCCTCTCTTGTTTGGCCATAGATAGATTGCTTGTTGAGATTACAAAGCCAAAGATTCAATCACATGTATTGCGTGGATTTTGTTGGTCTTGATGGATTTAAAAGAAAAACTCATTTAACCATTCTTTTGCCAAAAGCCACACACGCACACACACACACACAGTCACACACACACACGCAAGCATACACATTCGCTCACTCTCTCCTGCACAGCTAGCATGCAAAGCCACCAGCATGGCTGATATTATTTTTACTCGTACACAAGCGTCAGTAGGCCTGTATTTAACAGCACTGTGCTCTCCATCAGATTATGTTTGCACTTTCTTGATGGTGTCTTGCACACGTCGGTCTTCCTTTTAAAGACCGAGTCAATGTCTCGCCCAGCGAGCAGCTCGCTAAATCTCATATTTAGTGAGATAATCCTTTGGCCACAGTGGATTATGAGGGGTGTAGTAGTTGTAAGTGATTATCCTGAAAAGGTTTTCCCCTGTGAGCTATAAATATATGCGACTCCTCTGATTTTCTTTATTATTTCTATTGGCTTGTGCTCTAAATATATCCATTTAGTGTAGACAACCATTAGCGTTAGCTTAGCGTAGTTTATTTACAGATTTGGAAACCGCAATGTAGCCTGTCTGGCCAATATTTCTAAATGATGTTGGTATTAAGGCAGCGGCGCAGGCAGAGCACATTCTCTTTAAGCAGTTTGAACTCTGCTTCCGCCGAATCTAAACCTTATTATGCAACTGCCCTCTAGAGTAGGAGTCCAAATAGCTTCATTTCCCTCTCTTCTTCTCCCTCACAAAGTATACACAAAGAATTTGTCTCTGTGACGCCAGGTGTCCTATAAACACAGCCCTGTGTGAGCGTACACACTCAGGCACAACAATCTGGGCACAACAGTGGACACAATCTGCCGACGACTGAGCGGCTAAAAGTATTTATACAGCAAAGACAAGAAACACACACAGACTTGGAATCCGCATGCTGTTGTGAATCGACTGATAAGACTTCTGAAACCATCAGTATACAGACAGGCATTTAAATTGTAAATGGTTTTGGAAGCTAACTGCATTTTGTTGCCTCGATACACGGCTGAGGTTTGGAAGCCAACTGCGTGTTTGACTTTGTGCTCCAGGTGGACACTGCCAGTGAGGTAGAGGAGTTGGATATAGATGTGTCTCCCATTCCCTATTCTGCAAGCAGAGGGGCTGCCAAACTACAGGTCTTCATTGCCAGATACAGGTATGGATCTCTACAGTGCTCCTCCTCAGTAACACTTGCATTATACATTGGGATTGATTTGTTTCTCTCATGCCTGCTATTCCCTGGTGCAGCTATAACCCTTACGATGGCCCGAATGATAACCCAGAGGTGGAGCTCCCACTCACAGCAGGAGAGTACATCTATGTGTATGGGGATATGGATGACGATGGCTTCTATGAAGGTTAGTTTGACTACAGTTTTGTGCCTTATAGGGCTTACTCCTGTTTCCCTCACATGTGAAGAAAGCATTTCTTGACAGTTGGAGAAAGTCCGAGAATTATATGGTTATGGCTGTTAGTTATGGCTATAGTATTATTAGTTATAGTATAGTTAAGCCAAGTTATGGCTGTTAGATTATGATAATCAGATTTTTTCTAGATAAAAGGGAAAAAAAGGAAAAAAGGCCCTTTTGCCATATATTATAACACTTCCACCAGTCCTGTGTGAACCTCCATGTCTCAACCAGTCACATTGTCTCCCCTCGTTTCCCTTCCTTCAGGTGAGCTGATGGATGGACGGAGAGGGCTGGTCCCCTCCAACTTCGTGGAGCGTGTGTCGGACGACGACGTCATGAGTGCCCAGGCCCACGAGGCCGGTGATCTGTCCCACAATTCCTTCCAGGACAGTAGCCTGCACAGCGGCAGTGAGCGCTTCCAGCCCTCACACCACCACCACCATGTGCGCTTCGGCCCCACCACCACCACCACCACCACCACCACCACCTCGGAGCGGACCGACACGTCGGCCGCGTCCTCGGCCTCCGTCCCCAACCCCGCCGTGGGCAAGACTGCCCCCGCAGCCCCGGCCCTCACCATCCCCATCACCAACGGCCTGGACCTTGACCTGGAGGAGGTGGACGTAGTGCCTTACCCACGCAAGCTCACCCTCATCAAGCAGCTGGCCAAGAGCATCATCATCGGATGGGAGCCTCCTGTGGTGCCGGCCGGCTGGGGCGCCGTGTGGAGCTACAACGTCTTCGTGGACCAGGAGCTGCGGCTCAACGTGCCGTTCGGCTCCCAGACCAAAGCCGTGCTGGAGCGCCTGGACGTGGCGGCCAAGGCGTACCGCGTGTCCGTGCAGAGCCTGACCGAGCGCGGCAACTCGGACCAGGTGCGCTGCAGCCTGCTGGTGGGCCGCGACGTGTGCGTGGCGCCGTCGCAGCTGCGCGCCGAGCGCGTCACCGCCACCTCCGCCACGCTGGTGTGGCTGCCCAGCAACAGCAACTTCGTGCACATCGTGTCCTTGAACGAGGAGGAGTGCGAGCTGGTCAAGGCCGGCTGCTACTCGCTGTGCCTCAGCAACCTCACGCCCAACCTGCAGTACCGCGTCAAGGTGGAGGCGCGGCCGCACCGCACGCCCTGGGAGCTGCCGCAGGACAGTCGCGAGCGCAAGACCGCCGTCACCACCTTCCACACGCTCACCGCCGGTGAGGAGGCACACAGACAGCACAGGACTGCCAAATGAAAGCATAGAATGTCATTCGGGAAATCCATAGTAACTTTGTGTTCACCAGCGAAATTGGTGTTTTTATTATCTATTAATGCTACGAGCTGAAACAAGTGGTTTCACTTGCATGCAATGGGACTTGCCTCAGAAGTAGAAGCAGATCAGTTGTCAACACTAGTGCATTCAATGTGTTCCTTGGAAATGGCATTATCTGATTCTCTCTCTCTCTCTCTCTCTCTCTCTGCTGACCCCCAGGGCCCCCTGATGCCCCTCTGGACGTGCAGCTGGAGCAGGGGCCTTCTCCGGGGATCGCCAACGTCAGCTGGCTGCCGGTCACCATCGATGCTGCTGGAACCTCCAATGGGGTCTCCGTCACAGGCTACACCATCTACGCAGACAAGAAGAAGGTTTGGACCACTACTCCCTCCATGTCTCTCTCTCTCTCTCCCTCCCATACCACTTTGGTGTGTTTCTGGAAATCCCAGGGTTGCCCTGGATCTTTGTCTCTCCCTTGTCATCTGGCTTTGCTGGGAGCCTTGTAAATAGTGCAGACTTGACAGACTTGCATATGCATTGTGTTGCATTGCTGTTACTTGCAAAGGTGCATACAGGATGTTTATTAGCCAGTGGAATAGCAGGCAGTGAATTGCAGCTGCTGTAGAAAGTTTAATGAGTCAAAAGTGATTTAGTTTGAATGATGTTCTGCCAATGATTGCGCTATGATTGCACTGTATGTAATTAATTGTGTGTGTGTGTGTGTGTGTTGTCCTGCAGGTGTTGGAGGTGTCGTCCCCCACGGCGGGCAGTGCCCTGCTGGGCCCGTCTCAGATCCAGGCGGTGAAGGCGGCTCAGGAGCTCACCGTGCGCACCATGTCCCCGCACGGCGAGTCCTCCGACTCTGTGCCCGTCAACGTCCAGGCCAAACTCGCTGCCATCATGGCAGGCCCTGTGCCCCCAAGTCTACCTGTGCCAGTCCTGGCAGCCGCCACCGCTGTGCCCACCTCGCCCGCCGTGTCGCCCTGCCTCACCAACTCGCCTGCCAAAATGCCAGCGCTGCCCTACAGCTTGCCGCCAGACGCACACACATTGGTCCCCGGCGGGGGGGCCTATGCCAACTCTTCCAAAGCCATCACCGCGAATGCCCCCCTGCCCGTCGGCTCCTACATGGAGGCCTGGGCAAACCCTCACATGTCTGTTGCCCCCATGTCATTGGCCATGCAGCAGCAGCAGCAGCAACAGCATCATCAGCAGCAGCAGCAGCAACAGCATCATCAGCAGCAGCAACATCAGCAGCGGCATCAGCAGCATCCTCCAGCGTTACCACCGTCTGCCATGAACAACCCAGCAGTCTACGTACCGGTAAGTGACAGACAAACTTCAGTACCCAGAAATTGTTCACATCAACAAGCTTTGCAGTAGCATGAATGATAACAGAGATTTAGACTCTTGTGGTTAGTCAGTAGAGACTCTTACTCTCTGCAGATTCTCATCCCTCACCTACACACAGGCATGTTCTGATTAGTTAATTCAGTCAGGAAAAGAAACAAAGACAAATGACTCTGGGTTAACTAACCCAGCTTTGTCACTAAACCACGTACTTGAAATATCCCCCAGGTCTACAGTGGGTATCAGTTAAGTTTGGACGGGTTCCTTCATGTAGATGTGTCGGATGCCATTTTTTTTTAGTCATTCCCTCCGCTCCTCTCAGCAGGTGAGTGCGGCCTTACCTGGCAGCATCTCCGCAGCGCTGGAGCCCCACCGAGAGACAGAGAGCCCTGCTCCCGCGTCCCCCCGCCCCGTAGTCTCCATCTCCGACTACCTGGAGGACCCCAGTGCCAAGCTCCACCAGCACGAGCCCTACCACGTGCCCATGCCTCGAATGCAGGCGCCGGACACGGACTCCCTCAACCCCCCGGAGACGCACCCCATGCGGCCGCCCAACCCGTCCCCGTTCGAGTCGGAGACTGAGGAGGACCTGGAGAACACGCGGCTGGTGTCCATCGAGGAGTTCCTGGGCCACGGGAGGCCTGCCGCAAGACACCAGGTCAGGCTCCTGTTTTCAAGCAGCCTTACTAAAGTCAAGAAGCCTTACTCAAGTCAAGCAGCCTTTAGCAGTGTTTGTAGGGTGATGTTTTCATATATGTTCACTTATGTTTGTCTGTATGGCTGATAAGTGTTTATCTTTTTGACTTGATGCAAGCCCGTTGCCAGCTGTAGGTTCTATTCCGCATGGCTGAGTTTCAGAAGACAGGGGCTTTTTCTCTTTCTGTTGTTTGTTCCATTTGGCCAGCATTGTCGTCAGTTCTGGGAATAATATACCGTCTGTTTTACTGTTTGTTGTTGAGATGATGTGCTCTATTTGTGAATCTATCAAACTGAAAGTGTAGGCAGTGATGTTGTAATGATGAAAAGTAGAAGTTAAAAAATGTGTTTCTACATCTGTTGTTGCCATTTCCACCGACGCGTCTAACAAGTAGATGGCCATTTAAACTTTGTTTAAAGTTTGAACCAACTTCCATTATGGTATGAGATTCACAGACAGCAGATGGTTTGGTTGCTTCTCATTGGTGCTGATTTAGTAGGCTGTAGTAAGCAATAGTGTCAGGATGTTCATCAGAGAGACGTCTGCACCTATTGTTTTCATATGCTTTATGTTTATTAGGCTACCAGACTGAATGGCTGCATTCGGTCCTTTGTAGTCCCCACTGTCATGTATCATAGTTTTGTTCAGTTGTCAAAGGGGGGGTACACATATTCTTGGGGATATTCAAATCGATCTTGGAGTACACAAAATAAATCTGTGATTTACCTTCCCAAACAGGCTAACTGCCATGTCACTACAAAAAAAAAGTATTTCTCAAATGGTGGCTGAACTTAATCCTGCCAATCAACAATTCATTAATTACTTTATGTTAAGAGTGAGGGGAAAAGTGCGGTGGTAGCATTAGTAGCGTTAGTAGTGGCTAAATAGCTGGGTTAGCAACAGCTGCCAGTACAACAGCTGTTGTACTCTTGTGTTGAAGTGTTGAACACCCCAAGTTGTTCTGGGGAGACTGGCCCTAGTAATATTATAGTCACATTGGATAAAATGAGAAATACTAAGCGGAGAGTCTGATCACCTCACCTTAGAATGACTATTATTCTGAGCTGTCCATGGTGCTGGGGGTAGGGATGTAGAGTGTCCCAGAGATACACGACTGGGAATAGTTTGGGAACCAGACTATTATATTGATACAGAAACTCTCCTCTCCATTCATACAGTGATGTTGTGTTTTTTGGAGGTGAGTGAATTTCCATATGGCATTTGTTTACATAGGCATGCATTGTTATTTGTTTCCAGGGTTACGGTGGCGGTCTGGTGGAACCAACCATTGACTACCAGCTAGAGAACAGCCGAGGCTCTGACCTGTCCGACATCCTGGAGGAGGAGGAGGAGGACCTGTACTCAGAGTCCATCGCAGACGTGCAGGGCAGGGGCTACAGCATAGCTGGCAGGGTAAGCAGTCTCACACACACACACACACCAGTGATGCATGGTTTGATCCGAATTGAGCGGGTGTCCACAGTCAGAAAAAAATATTTGTAATGATATTCGGATCATATGTGGGTGGGTCAGTTCAACTCATAATTATTTTTCGAAGACGTCATTGGCCAAATGAGTTCTATCGTAGCTAAGATGCAGCATGAGCTTGCCACATAGACTACATGTGTGATGGGAGAAGGGAGATGGAGGCGGTAGAGAGACATCTAATAAAAGCAAAGTGAGGGAAGTATTTGGAGAGGTTGTTAAAGAAGATGACAGCGGTGCTGGTTATGTTCTTAGCACTTCTTGCGAAGCCATTTAGTATGACAGCCACAAAAACAGCCCAACTGTGTTTATTCAATGCCTAGTTATTCATCTCCCGCTCTAAAAAAGATTCTTGACCGCTATGCGGGTCCACTGAAATCATTGATCGGTATATTGTACTATTCATTATATAGTCATGGAAATTCAGGTTTTTTGTCAGGGAAAAGTCATGAAATTTTACTTTTGACTCGAGTGGGAACCCTGGCTTTACTACTTGCTTGAGTAGTTGTAGTTAGCCCAACTTTGTTTATTCATCTCCTGCTCTAAAAAAGTAAAATATTCTTCAACGCTACATGGCTGCTCTGAAACATGGCTATGTAGCTGCTCTGAAATCTTTGGTCAGTATATTGTACCACTGCTTATATAGTAGGTCAACAAAATCCAGGTTTTTCGTGAGGGAGGATTTTTTGAGAGCTGTGTCTCCTTATTAGAAAGTCTCTGCTTCAAGTGCAATTACCATGCCTCAAGCAATAGATAGCTTTATGCACACTGACCACAGGAACAGCTTGTCTGGCTAGGTCATGGTAAATTAACAATGTTGGCACAAGACCTAATGACAATTAGCTCAGTAAAATAATGAAGATACTGAAGGCCGCTTGTGAATGTACCCGGCTACCACGCACCACTGATACCGCACACACACAAACACACACACACATACACACACACACACATATGCATACTCAGACAGCAATACTGCTCTGACTCTTTCTCGCCTACTTTGTTTTCCTCTTATTTGTTCTCTTCGAGTCTTGCAGTTTTAATTTTCTCTTTGTTCTCTTTCTCTGTACTCTTGCACGCCTTCTTGCCCACTCTTGGGTTTTGATGTGTTGAATCTTCGGTGGGGATGCCACACCTTCACCACCACTTTTTTCACCACAAACAATAACTTCTCACCCCCCCCCACCCACACACACACAACACACACACACACACACACACACACACACACACACACACACACAGCCCGAGGTGTGGGACAGCGATGAGGAGGTCCTGGAGCGCATCATAAAGCTCCCGCCGCAGGTCTACCACAGCAAGCACCTCTTCAGCATCCCTGAGCTCACCGAGGAGGAGGACAACACCATGGACGACGAGGCAGAGCCCATGCGACGGTCACCCGCACGCCGCTCTGCGCCCACCCCGCACCCGCGAAGAGCCCACCATGCCCAAAGTGCCCGCCACGTCCGTACTCGGTCCCGTGCCCAGCCCCAGCCCCAGCCCCAGCCACTTCAGTCCAGCCTGCGGGCGACCAGCCATCAGGGCCGTCGCTCGCAGCTCCACGTGCACTACGCCGACCAGTTGGCCACCGTCAGCTACCCCGAAGAGGAGGAGTACGCCGAGTCAGACAGCAGCCTGTACGACGGGCCCGACAGCCGCAAGATCTGGTCACGCCGGGCGACGGTCGCAGCGGCTGCTCCGGCTCCCACCCAGCGGTCGGCGCACCACAGCGGAGGAGGAGGAGGAGGAGGAGGAGGAGGAGGGGACCGGCTCCGCAGGGAGGCCATGATCCGCAACCAGATGACCTCGCACGTGGCCGAGACCGCGGCGGTGGCCGCCGGCCCTCCCCCGGGTGCGTCCGACGGGGCGTACCTGCTGAGTCGTACGGTGCACCGGGTGAAGTCGCCCACGGGCACCCGCCCGGAGATCGACGTTGAGTACGGCACGGACAACGACGATGAGACGGTGGCGCCGCCCTTTGACCCCGGCGAGGTGGTGGTAGACCAGATGAGCTCGGAGTGGTGGGTGGAAGGCGGACACCACGACTGCCATCGGCCCGTACCAGCCCCCCGGAGAGCCAATCCTGGGAAGATGGCTCTCCCGGCCCCTGGGCATCACACATGGGTGTGTTAACAAGCTTGACCCCCCACCCCCCTCCATGGATCCCCAGAGTTATGCCCCTTGACCCCCCACAGTACCCCCCAGCTCAGCTCAGGAAAAAGGGCTGGAACCTTTTGCGTCCTATTGAGTGTGTATCTGTGCAGCCATCCTTTTCTTTTTCCTAGTTCTTAGTTGTAGCCTAGGATCTAGAAGTATGTGAGCACTGCAGTTAGTTGGCCACATCTCCACTCTCTAAGGGCCATCTTGGTGAAAAGAGTAAGATCAAACAGTCTCACCTCTTGTCTGTCTCCACAAAACCTGCAGCCTCCTCACTAGGGAGCTCAATAGGCATGACCCACAGTGCCCAAAGTGTGCGCCAGTTCATATCTCTCAAAGGGCACATGCAAAAGGCTTTCAGCCAGTCCATGTCCATCCCGCTGTGGCTGTCTTTGGATGTGTCCGGCTGCCCTTCCCCCTCCCCATGTAGGCGCCTGGTCTCTGGTCCCACGTCCTCCATAGCCCCGACCACCGACCGGCTAAGTGTGTGTCTTGTCTCTGACCGCTTTCCTCCTTCCCACCTCTGGCTGTTGTGTCCAGCTTTAGCAGCTGGGAGTCCCTGTGTTTTTGCTCAGGCCGTAGCTCGTCCATGTGGTGTCCAGCTCCCTTCCTCTCCATGAGTAGCTGTGGACCTCTGCTTCATTTCCTCACTCTTCCTTCTGTGGTGCTTTTGGCCCAGTGATTTAATTGGAGAAAGTTGGTTGTTTTGAGATTATCTGAAAGACATGGTCTTGAAGTAGTTCGCAGAACTAGCTATGGACTCATTTTGTGTTAATCATGTATTGTTTTAGGTTTGTTAGATTCGGTTAATAGATTGAAAGAGCCATTGAAAGGTTAGCAAAAGGCTTTTAGTTGTAGCGTATCTCTTCAGTCTCTGAAAACAACTCCAACTGTCCTTTTAAAACTGTGTGTGTGAGGTTATTTACTGCAGATTAGTGTGTGTGTGAGTGAATGAGGTTATTTACTGCAGATTAGTGTCTGTGTGTGTGGGGGGGGGGGGGCTGAGTGTTTGAGCGGTTTGTGCGGTTTGCCTAACCCTGACCCTTGTACCTCCAGGATGCCACAGGCAGAGACCAGTCATTGGCAGAGCCCCCGCTGTCCCGCTCTGAAGCCAGGCAGATGAAAGGTCAGTCTGTACATGGCACTTCTACTGTCCTCCCCCCATGCTCTTGTCCATCTCTCTCTCTCTACCAATCTCCCTCCTTCTCTCTTTCTCTGCATCCTCCTCTCTCTCTCTCTCTCTCTCTCTCTCTCTCTCTCTCCCTCTCTCTGCCGCCTCCTCTCTCTCTGTCTCACTCACTCACACTCATACTGTAATGTCCTGGGTATGAGATCTATGGAGGTGTTACTGTCTGAGTCTTGGCAGTGCTCCTCCAGTCCAGAATGCCGTTGTCAGATTATCACTCACCACAGAGGGCGTGAGAGAGAGGGGGAGAGCGAGAGAGAGAGAGAGATAGTAAGAGCGAGAGAGAGAGAGAGAGGGAAAGAGAGGGAGAGAAAGAGATAGTAAGAGCGAGAGAGAGAGAGAGAGCGAGTGAGTGGGGGAAGGGTCAGGTGAAGGGGGAGGGATGCTCAGCTGGGGTGGCTGCAGAGCTCAAAGCTAAGAACAGGCTTAACCCAAACTGGCTTGTCATGAGACAGGAGGAAGTGGCAACCATGAAAATAGTAACCCAGATTAGCCGCCAGCCAAACCAAGCCACTGCACCGGCCAACTCTCCTCTTCTCTTGGTGTCCATGCTCTCTCAAACACTACACTACACTGCACTACACTACAACGCCACCTATATCTGTATGCAGGAAAGCTAGGAGAGTAGCAATGTATACACACACACACACACACACACACACACACACACACACACACACACACACACACACACACACACACACACACACACACACACCAGCATGGCGTAGTTTGTTCTGTCCCTCCATCCTTGACTGTTGGCCCAGTGCAGATGGACTGATCCTGCCTAATGAGATAGAAGGTGTCTCATTGGGAAAGCCAAAGTCAAGCAGAGACACTAATTGCCGCTGTTGTACATTTCAATGGAGCTCCATTACCTGCCCTCATCACTTCCTATCAAGCAACACCAGTGAGGCCCCTATGCCCAATCCAGCGCTTCCCCTACGCACATACAGACCGAGGGCATGTCTGATGTCCGTCATCTTTTGGGCCGATGTCCATTAGTCAAAGGGTCAAGAGTAATCAGGCCTGTAATCAGCCCGCTTCGCTTCGCCCCGCAGTCCCCTCCCTTCTCTGGTCGCTCATGCATGAGCCATTAACCGGACATGTAGTGTCATGTAGTGTCATGTTGTATTACTACCTCTGTGGGATCATTACAGAGAAGTTTCTCAAACATCAGAGATATTACTGATGTATACCTTGCAGATGTAGAAGGTGTCTTAAGATGCGAGCATGTGATGAATATGTTGGTGGATCGATCTCTTCCTCTCTCTCTCTCTCTCTCTCTCTCTCTCTCTCTCTCTCTCTCTCTCTCTCTCTCTCTCTCTCTCTCTCTCTCTCTCTCTCTCGCTTCCTCTCGCTCTCCCCCCCCTCAGGATCATGAGCGCACGTTCCTCAAGCGGCTCACATTGGCTTAGGCTCAGGGGGTTTAGCATGATTACCTCTCTTAGGGACACGCCTGGGCTGCGCCATTGCAAGCGCACGGGGGTGGCAAGGGGCGGGGGAAGTGGTCGTCAGCCGACACGTGAACACTGACACCGAGTGTGTGTGTGTGTGTGTGTGTGTGTGTGTGTGTGTGTGTGTGTGTGTGTACGTGCGTGTGTGTGTGTGTTCATTCAGAGGTTGAAGAGGCAGGGAGGCAGATCGGGGAGAACACAGTGAGGGTTTTCGTGGCCCTCTTCCCGTACGACCCTGTCAGCATGTCACCTAATCCTGACGCGGTAGAGGAGGAGCTTCCCTTCCGAGAGGGACAGATCATCAAGGTACTGGCCAAACACTGGCACACCAACACCACCTGACCTCCACTGACCCAAAGGGGGGATACGTCCATAGTGCAAAATATCATGAAAACGTTTATTCCTACTTCACATACCTAGTATAGTTCTCTTTCAGGGGATCATGCATTTGTGCTAGTTAAAAGCACTTGATTAAAATTCATAAGCCCCGTTGTCCATGCGCAGTTGCCAATTATTGTATATATTGTGAGGTATAAGCGCATTTATATATTAGTATACACTAGGTTTGATTTCATACAAAACGTCTTCAATTAGTATACAGTATATGAAGGGTAATGAAATTATTTTTGTGTAATTGCTGTAATGACAGGATGCTTTCTCATGTATCGTAACTCCCCCTATTTCCACCGGTCCCGTATTTCCACCGTCTTGCGTGTATGTGTCACTTAATATCCATTTCTTTACAAACCAAGACAGCGGACTCCTATAGAAACGCAACCACCCACAACATTGGTGTATCTAAATTAGCTATGTACCAAAAATGACATTTTACCGTGACTCGAGGAGCTGTAAACAGTGTTGTAAGGCTGCGTGTACACAACCGCTTGGAGCTCCAGTGGAATTTTAATTTCACGACGAGAATTCTCGGTCTAACCGTCCATGTGCCGTTGAAACGGTGTAAATAGGCGACCCATCAGGCCAGCACTATAACTCCGAGCGTGGTAAACAAAATCAGATATTTCAGGCAGTAAATGCTCCCGTTAAGAACCAAACCAGATTTTGTTCAAATCTACACAACTATGGCTACTGAAAAATGTAAGGTTCATTTAGTAAATGTTATTTTGAAGTGTTAAAAAACATCGTTGTTTTAGAATTTCTGAACAAAAGTGGTGATAATTGGGGGTGTTACGATAGTAACAACACTCCCCTACACACACACAAAACTCTGTCCTGTCATAGGTGTATGGGGACAAAGATGTGGATGGCTTCTTCCGCGGCGAGTGTAATGGTCGGATGGGCTACGTTCCGTGCAACATGGTATCCGAGATCCAGGTGGACGACATGGAGACACGCGACCAGCTGCTGGCCCAGGGCTTCCTCACCACCGAGGCATCAATGGATAAGATAGGTAGGCCGAGTTGTCAATCATCCCCTTAAGCCCGACCCTTTCCTTTTCCAATCAGTATTAGCCTCCATTAAGAGAAAAGCTCTCCTACAAGCTACAAGCCATTGGCCATCTCCCCCCACTCCTAATAGCTGATTCCAGATCAACTGTTCCTAATTCTTCTGAGAATAATACTCAGTGGTATATGGTGTAGGAGCAGCTGTTAAAGGAATAACACACCAGCATGCTTGTACTGTTTCATGTCGTGTTGATCTCATTGATGTTGGCTGTGTTAAATGGCATTGCCATCTGTGCATTGATTTGTGTAATGTTTCCACCATTTGCTCTGGACATCACTATTGGTTGTTCTGAAGATCATGCGATGGCTTTTGTTCAATGTATGTGCTGCTGTTGTCCATTCCTCACATTCAATTTCTTCCAACTGTCATCTGCATTGTCAAACATGTGCATCAGACAGCGAGTAGGAATGAAACCATTACAAGATTTTAAGTATTAGGACATTTTCTCTAATGTCAACTTTTGTAATCTGTAAGTGATTGTTTTGTGTAGATGTGCAGCTGTAATGTTCCGGCAGATGTTTGCAGTTGCACAACTGTCAACATCTGTCTCAAGCTACTCCATTTCCTCCACAGTTCTGAAGTCAACCAGCCGCTGAGAGTATAGAGAGTATTCTTTAGAGAGTATGTCATGTTGCCATGCCTTATTTAAATATGGTAAATTTAAATATGTATACCTCATGAGTTGACAGCACTTTCAATCTCGTTGCACCTTTGTAAAAAGTGGCAATGACAATAAAGACTATCTAATCTAATCTAATCTAATCTAATATAGAAAGATAGATGATTCTTGCCCTTTATGTCATGTGGCCTCTTCATGGAATGCATGGGGGAAATGTGCAATATGTATGTAGAGTGTAACCAGCTGAATACGTTTAGCGGTTAGAAATGGCTATTTGGCAGAGACTCAAAGCAGTGGGTTAAAATCATTTGGCACCATGAGGGTCGTCACCCCTTTCAGCCCGTTGGGATTAACATTTTGCAAATCAACTGCCTGAAATGCCTTCTCTTTGAGTGAGAATTGCCACCCCTTGTGCCTGTGGTTTTTGCTGACAAACTGTGGCTTTGCAGGGAGGCCCTGGCCTGCTAGGCGTCCTGACCCAGCGGCCGAGCGGACGGCACACACTAGCCCGTGTCCTGTTTCTTCCTTTTCAGAAGGCTCTTGGCTCTGCAGTGTTTAACCACCTCTCCTTTTCACTCTGTCTCTCTGCCTCTTCCGCTGCTGGTTGGGCTCCTCTTTCTTGCTCTCTTTTTCTCTTTTTCTCTTTTCTTTTCTTGTTGTTTTGGGGTTTTTTTTTTTTTTGCATTTTGTTCTCTGTGCTATTCATTCAAGTCTGCTGTCCTGGTCTGCTTTTTTGCGTTGCTTATTTTCTGTTTACGATGTGTCTTCCCCCAAAACAACAACCCCCCCCAAAAAACCCCCATCCCTCCATAAGGCACCACTCGCTCACACGCACAGCTTCCACGCCGCCCTGTTCCACCGCCGAAACCTAGACGATCCAAGAAAGGTGTGTCTCGATGCTCGCCGTGTCTCTCTCCTTTTTTTCTTTCTTTCTTTCTTTCTTTCTCTCTCACTCCCTCTCTCTCGCCTGCCTCTGCTCTCGCTTTGTTGCAACCTTCTTTTGAGTTTTATTTTTGATGTGCTCTGCTTTTGCAAGATCTCCTTGTTACATAATCATCATGTCACTTAGCTTTAACATATTGCCCAGTGGTATATTGCAATATGGCATAGGGCCAGATAAATCATGGCCTGCACTCCCTCCATTTCACTGGCATACGACATTGGTAATATTTGTGCATGCTGGAGATCATGCTACTCATATTATTTCCCATTCAGCCTTCCCCATCAGAGCTATAAACATTGATAAACACTTGTGATGGCGCAGATGACGTTTGCCATACAGTCTTCCCCTTTGACCTCCATCCTGTCCCTGTTCTGTCCTTTGTTTCTGTGTGATTGGTTGGTGAGTCCCTAACCCCTCCCGTGATTGGCTGTGTCCTGTAGTGTATGTGTCTATCTATGTGTTTGTGTATGTGTCTGTACCTGGCCTGGGAGTGCTCGGCTGCAGTGAAGCTCTTTGAGCTCCTAGTGCTGAGACCCCGGGGCTGAGGGCTAACATGCTTGTCTCTCCTGTCCAGTGGAATCGGCCGGAGTGTGGGATGACAGCTCTGTGGTTGACTCGTCCAGTCAAGGTTTGGCCACCCTCCCCCCCTTCAACCCACCACCCCTCTGTTTGTCTCCATGGCCCCATCTGTATCCTGCCTGGTCTTCAGCATGGGCATGGGTGGAGTGTGGGGTTGGTGGGGATGGGGTTCTCTTCTGAGTGTTAACTGTTAACAGCATGTGTCAGGACCGTGTATGTGTGTGTGTGTGTGTGTGTGTGTGTGTGTGTGTGTGTGTGTGTGTGTGGCATGCAGCATGTTTGTCCACAGAGAACTCTAACCTCGTTTACACTGTGTGGTCCATGTTCACCTGCAGGTCATTTCTTTCTTAGGAACCATCTGCTGAGTGAAGATCCATTCAAGTGAATTCTCATCTCATTAACCCAGTAAAACGCATGCGTTTGTTAACCGTTAACTTTCTGTTTGGCCTTTTTTTCAGATCCCTGCATGTTTACACTCTCACTTCTCTATGTGTGACTAAACTGATATTTGTATATTTGCATGTATATACATGTATGTTGCAATGGGCAAACCATGTTCAGAGTATGGTACTTTTTTTATATCATTTTGCGCTCAGTTTTTATGGCATATTTATAGTGGTTTAAACACAAGCTGAGGGTTGGGAGGTGGATATGGGAAACACTTTTGCTATTCATGTTACTTGTGCCTCCATGGACAGGGCTCTTAAATACTCTTGTCATTTCAATTCTTTCAACAGATCGGAGCCAATCAGGAGCTGCCACTGGCAACCCAGCACCACGTAGAATGGTGGCCATCTTTGACTATGATCCACGAGAAAGCTCTCCCAATACAGACATAGAGGTGAGGCCTCCACTAGTGTATGTGTTTGCTTGGTGGTGACTTCCTCCTGTCACATTCACTCATTACATCTGTAATTCTCATATCAGGACATCAAGGACACAATTACATATACAAAGGGCCGCAGGTTCCCTATCCCTGGGTTAGGTGCACATGTAGAGATTCCAGTGTATCCAGCATTGCATCACATTGTAGTTTATCAGTCATTTGACCTTAACAGAGACCAGGATGCCTGTGCCTCATCATTATTACCCTGCTCGGTGTAGACCTCTCTGTGTCTCATCTCCCCCTCCTCAGGCGGAGTTGACCTTCAGTGCTGGGGACATCATCTATGTGTTTGGTGACATGGATGCCGATGGCTTCTTCTATGTGAGTGGGTGTACAGGGGAACAGTGTTGTTTTTCTCCCATTTCTCTGCGGTTTCAGAACCTACACCTCAGTTTTTGTCAGATGAGGAAATGTCAAGTCATTTTCCCGTCATGATTGAAAACCACACAACCAGTTCTACCTCAAGCAGGTTTTGCTTGAAAAAAGGGCATGTGTAGGCTTCTGTGCTGTTGGGGTTATAGATTTGTTGATTTCGGTGTGGATCACTGCAGGAAATAGTACCGATGTTAGTCAGTGCGGTTTAGCCAATAAAAGTGGTCATGTTAATAGTGAGCATGTTGAAGTATTAGTCTCCCAGGCTTCCTGTCATGTACATTTTAATTACACATAAACATGTAAAACCTGCAAATAAGTAACCCTTTGAGATCATTTGCACTGATAGTGGTAGATTGAGGTGGTTTGGATACAGTTGCCAGGTGTAATTGGATTCACAGCTGAATGGATGGCTAGAATAGGGTTGACATGCAGTATGGTGTGAGGGTTGACCTGACTGGACGTCTGTTTGGGAAACCACAGGGAGACCTGAACGGACACAAAGGCCTGGTCCCGTCCAACTTCCTCCAGCCCTTCCCTGAGACCACAGATGAGTTGGGTGGGGCTGCAGTGATGGACCACCTTGTAGTGATGGACGCTAGGAGAGACCCGGTGAGCTCAAAACGCTGCGACATCCCTACAATGTTGCATTCTTACAAAAGTCTGTCGCTACATAGCACCTACTGTATCATCACTGTTCACTGTCATTTCCTGTATTGCCTTTGTTCTATGTCTGTTGAAGAGTTTGTTGAGTTTTGCATGCTTTTGGTTTTACAATACTGTTTTTTTCCATCCTCCCCTTACTTCCTGCATGACCCAATGCAGAGATACAGGCGAAGTGTGCACAAGCGTAAAGCGTAAGTGTTTATTCTGGACGAGTAATGACCCCCCCACTCCTCATAGCCTCCTCTTACCTTGTAGCCTAGCCTTACCTTGTATCCCAGTCTCCTGCCATTAACAAGATCCCAACGTTAATATTGTAGCCCTCTAAAAACAGGCCCTTACCATAACAGGCCCTTAATTTGTCTGTCTTTTGAACCAACTGCAGGCATCATTATTTGTGAACACCTTGACGTTTAATTAGCACCCCAGCCCTACCCCACCCAACCTGCACTAGTTGGCCAAAGACATGTTCGCTGTAATAGCTAAAGGCAGTAATAGCTCACATCCTTTTTGAGCAACATCACATCAGGAAGTGCTTTGATCATTAACAGTAACATTGCTATGATTCTTAACGCAGGAAGTTGACAGACATGCTTATTCATTAATAGGCTACAATGGCACTACTTTGAGCATGAAGTTGAGAAGTTAGTTAATCTGGTACTGACAATAATTGATGCATGCTATTCATTAAAATGATCAGTTCATGATTTATTATTGATCATGAATTGGAATATAGTTCATGGTCCTATGTATGTATCTATGTTTCCAAGTATTGGAAAGTAATACAATGACAGATGAGATAAATCTGTATTTAGTGCACAGATATCTTAGTGCTAATGTCAGCACTCATGGAATCCCCCTCTTCAAACTGCTAAACCACAACCCAGTCGGGGGGGTTTAGGTCGTTGGTGGTAAGCAACATAACAAAGACCGCATGGATCAGCTTCTGCAGTTTGTGTTCACATCAGTAATCGGATGACTCACTGTCAGGATAGTGTGTTTCCACTACAAGTTTGTGTGAATGGCTAGTTTTACCTCCTGACTGATAGGGACACATGCTCTCGTTTGACCCCTGTCCCTTCCCCAGGTGAGGGAGGGCGTGCCCCAGGAGCAGCAGGACCTGGCGGGGGACATTGAACCAGACAGGACCAGGCTGCCTGAACCAGAACCCGACCCAGACCCAGAGCCCACCCTAGGACCACTCCCCGAGACACAGGCCAGCCCCAGCTGTGCCCCTACCCCGACCACAGCCTCCGACAGCCCCCTGCTCACTGACCCGTCCTCCCCCTTGGGCAAAAAGAAGAAGGGCTTCTTCTCCAAAGGAAAGAAGCTATTTAAAAAGCTGGGATCAAGCAAGAAGGAGTGAGCGCTGTGACTGTTAAGGCTTTTTTGTTTGTTTCTATCCTCCCCATACAGGAAGCACTTTTTTATGTTGGTTAGTCTCAAATTAATCTTATTTAATTGTAATATGTATTATACTATAAGACTAGTTTCACTGTGGTAGGCTCTCCTAGATGGAGGTTTCCTAAGAATATATAACATACTGTAACACAATACTTGGGATAACATCACCTTAAGAATCAGCTGCACCCTGCATGGCTCCAAAGTGTCCCATTATAAGACACTAGATTAAACAAGAGTAGTACACACTGGAAAGTTATTTGTTTAGGTGCAGCAATGGGCTTAAAACACTAGATTAACACTACAAACGCATCCTTTGTAGGTCCATTTTGAAGAGTCTGAATATAACAAAAACACAGTGCAGCATAAATGTCTGTTAACCTTTTCCTAAAGTGAATATGCTGCGGACCCAGTCAGAGCCATCTGTGGGTGTTAGACGCTAATGACATTATGCAGCTTATGCTCTAAGGAAGACAAAACTCATGGCTGTCTTCGCTGTCACAAGTAAATATTTATCTCACATTTTCACGCTTTTTCCTCTTTCTGACACAAGGGACCATAGGAAAATGGCCCATGCTCTCAGTAAAATGTAAACCCTAAAACAGTGTGCTTGGCCAGAATGATGGACGTGTGTTAGAGGAGACTGGTGAATGTTGCGTGAGCGTGAAAGCTCCACGCAAGTTATGTGAACAAGCTTGTGAGCGTGAGCGTGTGCAAGCTTGAGAAGTTTGGCTTTGCCTGTTTTCAGATGTTGTCTCGGAACTCGTACTTGAGTGGTTTCTTTTCTTTTTTTTGTGGTGCGGACAAGCGTTTTTGTGTTTGCTACGGTAAACTTGTGTGTTTGTATGTGTGTGTGTGTGAATGTGAGTTTGCACTTATGAGACTGAGTGTGTATATGTGGGACGATGTTGCAGTGGTCTGCCTTGAGCCTGTCTTTTTTTGTTTGTGAAAAGATCTGTTACTTTTATTCTTTTGCTTTACCTCCGTTTTAGGAGTGATCGAGTTATTTTTAAGTATTCTACACAAACTCATACTTATTCAATAACGCTAGGGGCTACACATTTGTCATACAAACAGTGAATGACAAAAACACACAGATGGTTATAGGACCATGGACTAAAGAAATGTGAGTGTAGCCAAACTGTTTGTTCATTGGTACCACCACTACAGTATGCAGTAATTGTTCTTTTTGGATTTTTTTTGTTTTGTTTATTTGTTGTTGTTTATTTTTCTGTGTGTTTTATTATTACAGGGCTCATGTGAACTTCTCAGGTTTAACGTGTAGTTTATCAGCTTTGTATGTTAAGCTGTGGCTGTTTGAACCGCAGGATACGATTCTTGCCAAATCATTAGGTGCTCAGCATGTTACTATGACAAGTAGACACCTACCATCAAACACCAGCCAATAAGTGGGAGTGGGTCAAAGCACGACTGACTTCTGAGAATCAGCCAGACATGGGTGTTATCAGTAATTTTCAAAAATGTTTATTGTTACTGAAAGTTAAAATGACTGAACTTGAGAAACTCCTGCAATAGAACCTAAATGGAGGTCAAAATTGCCAAGGACCTTACCAACGCAGTCTTGGTTGAGCTTTGAGTAGAGGGAGAGTCAGAGGTCATCTGAAAACTTTGCTGAATTGTACAGTCACTCGCAACATATCCCTCGATGGCCTTTAGTCAACCTGCACTTCCTTTGCTGCGCTGTAGGCAATAGTGTTAACCATTAGTGATGCTGCTGCAAGCTTCAGGAACGCACAGACCTGGTCTGCCCACTACCCATAGCCCTCGCCAGTCCAGCTCTGCAGTTTAACTAGAAGATGACCGCAGCAGCACTCTAGATTACCAGCTGTAATGTTTAGCCTTATAAGACGTTGTTTAGTCTTAATTTGTTGTTTACACTGTTGTACTTGTACTGACTGCATGCATAATGACTTTTATGCCCATGTTTGGCCTTATGGATTTATTTATATATTTATAGATTGACCAGGCATTTTGTTTTGCAGTGTTTTTTTTGTAGTATTTTTGAGGGTGTTAGTACATGCAGAGGAGGCCTAGTATGTTTAGATTGAAACTGCAGAAGGCCGGTCTGTATATAATGTACAGTGTTTTGGTCCCAATCAGTGTCACAGCTCTGACTTTGTGGTATGATATTTTTTTCATACAGCGAGAGACTTTATTCTTTTGTCCGTCCAAGCAAAGCTTGTTTCCATTTTTTTGTACATTGAGGTTTTTATTACCAATTCTTTTTTCGACGCTTGTAAATACAATTTTTTGTTGTTAATGTTCTCAGATTTGTCTTTTTTGCATGATACAGCAGTGTTTTGATTGAGGAGAAATAACATCTGTGGTTGGACTCCTGAGAGTCCTCAACTTGAAAGTGCAGAGATTGTTTTCATCTTTCAATATGGACCTTTTTTCTAAAATAAAAGTCTATTTTCACATAAAATATCAGTGGTTGTGTGGCACAGTGAGTTTGTCCTGTAGTGTAGTATGGTGTGTGTGTGTGCGTGACTTCATCCTCATTGAAGACAACATGCTGCCAACTGATTTGATTCATAATGCATTTATTTCAGCAACGTCAGAAAATCCACATACACAGGTAGTTATGTAATAACTAACTAAACCAAAACAAGCACAAAATAAATGTAAACATTTTTCATGCATCACCATATCTTCATCCAGCCATGTAGAAAGAGTCCCTGCAGAGTTTCACATTGCGTGCACAGTTCACGTGGATCTGTAAGATGTGTAACACAGTGACTTGTGCGCAGCGTTCTGAAACAAAGCAGCTTCCCCTTTTCTCTCTCTCTCTCTCTCTCGATCTTTCTCTTTTTCTTCGTGTGCCTTTGTCCGTCGTGACTCTCCGTTGCCAACAGTACCCTCATCCATAAAGTAGGAAACACTACACTTTGGCCAGGGGTTTAGTAGTGCTTTCTACTTTATGGATGACTATACTGAACTTGCCAGGGTCCTCCTTCCTGGCCTTGTCTGTAGATCTCTCCTGAACCCCATACACACTCTGTAAATAATGCAATTCAAACTTCACACTGCAAACACATCAGCCCCACCCAAAACTATCAAAGACCAGTCAGTCATTAAACACTTTGCTTCAACTCATTAATACAATGTTATTAATGTGCAAACCTATAAACAATATATAGCACATCAATGACATGCCTAAAATTCAGAATTTCATTGGCAGTGAATGGAAAATAATAAATACAATGTATGTTCCTACTTAAGAGAATACTTATATTGTATGAACAGATGCTGTTATTTAACAGTGCAATCATTGTAAAAGTGGATTAAGATTTTCAGTTAAGTATTTAATAATGCCAATTAATAGAAAATAGCTAATAATGTAAAAAGACTTTTTGATATGATCCATTGTACATGAGTGAGGAAGCCATTTTGTTTGGCGTGAATAAGCTGTTTCTTACAACTGAGCTCTTAAAAGAAAGTAAAAAAGTAATTAAAGTATTAAGAAACTATTTCTCCTCATCGACAAATGATTACAGATCAAAAAAACATCTGACATTTTACATGATTTGCTCAATGAAATTCTTTAAAGTAGTGACCAAGCACTCTAAAATGTCGCACTTTTGCAAGACTTCTTGTTACGAATGTTCATTCTTTGAATGGTAAAAATGGTTCTTCAAGTTCCTGCCTTAAACCTTGCCATAGTACCACAACATAATGCAACAAGTGCCTCAAATTCCAGCTGATTTGGCATAGTTCAAAAAAATGCAACATCTTATCATATGTGTCCATTCACTTAAACAAAATTCACAAAATGAAAATTTACCACCTCTTAAAAAATATATAATAATGAATGAAGAATACGCCACAGATGCTGCATAACTCCTACCACACATCCAAACCTGATCGGAGGTGTCACAAATTCATTAGTTGCTCTTGTTCTTCTTTAAAAAAAAAAAAAAAAACTAAAATAAAAAAAATAAAGCGATGGTCTTGTCCTGTGGTCTCACCAGTTGTCCTTGGCTCTAACAGAAATGGGGCCGTGAAGGAGAAGTTCTCCTATTTAACCCCGTCTTCCCCCACGTGGTCCACACCACAGGAAGAGGTCTAACAGTCGTAGTCTCATCCCCTCTCTTCTCACCAACATCTTACTGCTCGTACTCTCACTTGCGCTTTCAGATGCACTCCCCTGACTTCTTTGTCTCAGACACATAGATTAACATGCTGGAGTTTAAAAAAAAAAATACTAAGAACTCCAGAGGAGTATTGTTTCGATCAGAGTTTCTGTGCACAGTTGTGATACTATTTCACTATGTTCAACCACTGAGACCAAGCAGGCCCATTTCAGCAACTCTCCTTCAATTTGCAACCTTTTGTCTTAGATACTGAGAACAATGAATGCTCCGATTTATCATTATTTTTGTCAGGTTGAATTATTTCTCTCCCAGGTATTTATCCACTCTCCTGATGTCCTGCGTAAAATTCCCTTATTAACATGTCCTCCCTCTAACTCCACACCCAAATTGCATCCTATCTGAACTTATTGACCTGTATTGCTTTGCCGTCCCCAAGATCACATGACCAAGCATCTCCATTTCCCAATGTACAATATTGAGGATAGTTGCAACACAACGGCTGTAAAAGTACTGCAGACGTGCACTTGTGTGAGGCATTATTGCTTCTGTATGGAATGAGCAGTGAGGTGGTAAGTAGACAAGGAATAGGGCAGTAACTGGTAAGGCCTTGAGGTCCTATAGTCAGAGGGTCCTTCTATAAGTGCAAAATCAATGTACCTGACAAATTAATAAAACTGCAAGGAGTTATTTGAACTGATAATGGCTTTGCTGGTAGTCAACAGCACACAGCTTATTTCCTGTGTGTGTGGTTGACAGAAGTGGTTCAGATTGAACTCCAATGTTCTTTTTTTGTCCCTTTTACTTGTTCCTTTTCAGGCCATAACAGTGTCTTCCTGGAACATTCACTCCTAGCCATGCTGATGTGTTGAAACCATTCCCATCATTTGCAGGTAAGGTACTGACTACAGGTAAGGTGCTAAAAACATGCCTTTAGATATTTCCCAGCTTGGATCTGCACTGTCCCTATCAGTCAATGCCTCGCCATGTACCGATAACCTCTTGTATGTACTGTACTGTAGATACCCGATGGCTCCGTTAGAGACAGCTAGAGGAAAACGCTGTCTTTTTAGCCACAGGCCGCAAAGGGAGCCATTTTCTCGCATTGTCTCAGCAGAAAGAGAGTGGCGGAGGGAGAGGAAGTGGGGGAAGGGTGCAGCTGAAAGTACACTGATCTGAGGAGAGTAGGGACTTCACACATCTCTTTTTTTCCCTCCCCAGGTTTGCATCTGCCATAGAGGCACACTTACAGGAACTTTCACTATCGCAGTGACTGCCAGTGCGGTGTCTGCCATCTTGTTCATTTACACAGGTTCCACACTGTTGCTAATGCACTTAATTCATTCATTATAAGAATGTTATGCACTCAAAAGTCATTCTAATAATATGAAACACTCCAAATTTATGTTCAACACTTCAAATTTCTTTCAATTAATGCTGAACGATATCTTGCATCATATTCTCACAGGTATGTTTTTTTCACGTGTTGCAGTGGCCACGTTGTTATTTGAATACACAGCAAAGTTTCAATTCCCCATCAAGTGTGTGAACGCTCGAAACATCAGCCAACGCATGAGTGCCCGTAACCGTGAGAACGTGTGAGTGACAGCACAGGACAGTAGGATGGGCCTGCGATGTGGGAGGTTATCTGAGCGTGCTGAGAGAGAGGGAAAGGGGAAAAAAAGGTGCGGTGAACAAGTGTGCCATGGACTGAGGGCTGCTAAGGTTTCAGTATTACTCGCCACGCCACTCCTACTCTCCACCCACAAGGCTGGGGCCTCCGCCTGGTTCAGATATGCGTAGTGTCAGTTAAGGCACAGAGCCTGGTGGAAAATGAGTGACCCCTAACTGGCAGGTTACACATAGGCTACAACAGGCAAATACTAGGTGCCGTCCCTCCGCTGTGTAGAAACAGAAATGCTGATTATCAAGAGTTGTTATTGCAAGATTTCTTTCCTCAAATACGGGAAGACCAGAGGGTTTATGTTCAAATTATCATGTAGTGTTTATAGCTTGGCCTTTTGCTTTAGAAAGGAACGTACAGGATGAGGCCCTGGTGTAGTGTAGTGGGCCCACAGCAGAGGACTCATAACAGCACGAGAGTACAGAGGTTAAAAACAATTATTCCAGTTCACATGAGACAGAATTATGAACTCGAGTGGAAAGAGAAGGAGTCACAGAAAGTGTACCCCAGGTTAGAGACCTGTGTGGCGTTTTAGGCCACTACTCAGTGAAACCGTATGTAGATCCTACAAAAATCACACTTTCCTATGTTTGTGTTTACTTGCAGAGGTTTGTATGCCTTTGAAGAGATGGTCTATGACTGAAAGCCAGAATAAATTAAAAGATATTTTTGCACAGATCTAAGTGTGCGGATTTTTCATCCTGTGCTTGCCTGTTGACCTTAAATTCCAGCACCTCAACCACCAGATGATCGGTGTTTTTTGTCTCTAGAGGTTTGTGTGTAACATCAGTGTAGCCTATGATGACTAGTACTTTTTTTAAATCATTTTTAGGTTATAAAGGTGGTTTTACCTTTGCTTTTACAAGAGTTCTATCTAACTGGGCTCTAACTAGCTAATTGCATACAGTACATAAAACACTATCTGCAGAACTGTTGTCTTTGATAAATGCTAGCTAACTTTCTAACTGATGTATTTAGCTACATTGTGGTGTAAAAGCTGATCTTTCACTTTTGCGCTTTGTCTTTTACCCCACACTACTACATAGTACTACTAAGCGTGTAGGTGGCTGGTGGGGACATCAAGTGTGTTTTATCATACACCAACAACATGAGACTGAGATCATTATAAACCCTATTATTGAAAGATTAAAAAAAAAAGGCAAAAACCTTAAACTGTGAGAAAGCTTAAAAAAAATCCTTGATTAGATTAAAAAGACATTTAAAATAATGATTGTCAGATAAATTATTCCTACGAAGCGTATCTCTTACAGGTATGCTGGTACTGACATCCATTCCATTCACTGTCCCGGCTGTGTTGGACTCAAAAACCACATAACTGCAGTGTATGTCCATACTGCACTAAGGCCCACCAGTGATTACATTAAATCGAGTTATTGTAATTTGCAAAAGGTTGAGCTTACTATGTATTGATCCATAAAGCCTAGACCTCAGTGAAGCCATAGTGTCTATCCAGATATACCTTATCTGGGCCGACAGCCATTTCCCCTCCCAGCCTCTCTCTCTCTCTCTCTCTCTCTCTCTCTCTCTCTCTCTCTCTCTCTCTCTCTCTCTCTCTCTCTCTCTCTCTCTCTCTCACATTCACTCACTCACTCACTCACTCACAGAGCACACAAGTTTTAAACCTGTCTCTGTGTCAGATAGTGTGTGTCACAATGCCTAGCAAATGGAAACACCAGTGATAGACAGGTTTTCTCTTTCACACAGCACAGTTGAAGAATATTATAATTTTCTGCTCTATAAGATATTGGATGTAAGTCATGTATGAAGAATTATGAGCAGCACTTTGTGTGTGTGTGTGTGTGTACTCCTGTGGTGTGTGCTCCTGTCCCTGAGTATCTTCATTCCTACAAGAAATATTCTTCTTAGTCCCTAAAGTTGTAGCAAGTGCTCAACAAAAACACCTCAAAATCTCCCTAAAAATCCTTACCAGCAATGTGCAAGTAGAATGAATGAATATACATATCTGGCGTTACCACACATGAAATGGTCCAGTCAACAGACATGTCCAAATATGGACAAAACAGTCAGCCAATGAAAAGTACTCTTGCAGTCGTCAGTCGTGGCTATGAAGCGAACTTGCTGGCGAATGGCGGCAGTCTGAAAGCCTTTGGTGACATCAGGAAGGTGGGGCTTACAAAGCCCTGTGGTTAGGGACCTTCTGCACCAAGTCACATATAGAGCTGCTAGCCTAGTTTTGGTATTAGTCAGTTGAGGATGTGAGCATTTTCAGACTTAAATGGAAATGGCAAAAGAGAAGAAGCCGTTTGTGATCAACATCACACTTGGGTATTTTCAACTGGTGGTTGTGAACTACAGTTGGGGTGGTAAATTTCCTCAGCATATGTACACATGACTGAAAAACAAAGACTATGTAACTTAGAAGACATGACAGTCACCAGTTAACCTCAGGAGGAACTGGAGATGGTGATGACACTCCAGACTTACCTCATGTGTGGAAGACCTGGGGAAGTCAGCCCCAGGGGTGTTTTAAAACAGGAAGGAGGAACACATACACAGATATAAATACAGAGGAACAGGCATGTGTCTCCTCTCAGAGTCAACGACCCATGAGAAATGCTCAACGGCCATTTATTTCCCCAATAAGAAATAGGCAATAATGTCTAACACTCTAGATCGAAATGTCATTATCAAAGAGCAGTACGCAGACAATTACAAGTAGGTCTTTTCTGTAGCTACGATGTAGGCCAAGCTTGTATGAGATAGGGCTTTCCTTTTCCTGTTTTGATGTCACTGTGAATGTCACTGTGAATACTGTGCTTAAGGTTAGGTTATTCTTCACTACACGAGTTGTAACTGCCAAGCCTACAGAGTAGGGTCACTATACTGTATGTGATCAAGGTAACCAGCATGTCTAACTCAGATAATCTATTCCAAAATATTCCACTAACACAATTTGGAGATGCTATTCAATTTAATTTATGATTTAGGTAAATGTGATCTCCTAGACCCAGAATCTGCTAATTCTCTTCATTGAAAAGAGGAAAATATTTATTAGTCAGAAAATATGCTCTCAAACTTTATTTTATTCAACATGTTCAGTGTAGTCATACATAAAAGTTCAACTGCCTGTGGTTTGAGAGTGAGGAACTGAAAATGCAAGGTGTCCACTCACTGAATAGTTTAGTATAAAATGGAATAAAATGCCCCAAAATATGCTTCACACCAATAGCATCTAAATATTGCCCTAGTGGGGAAAGAGTGTGGTGGAGAATGGGTCTTTTACTGTATACCACTACATGCCACTCATAGAAGCCTACACACTGATGCAGTCCATGACAGCAGGTGCTGCAGTTGCAGCCACACATAACAAAATAGTACAAAACAACAGGACAGACAACATCGCTGACATACAACATGTAAACACAGGGCCTCTGTGTATGTGCTGCATGTTCTATGTTATCTATTATGGAATATTACACAAAAATAAGCAACGCACTATCTGTTGAAATTATTACAGGTCATATGTTCTTTCTGAGGTGGCACTATAGGTGGACAAGCCTATAACTGAAGGTGCGCCTCTGTATAGACAAAATGATGCAAAAGGCGAGAGTCTGTAGAACATTTTTTGCTTGTCTTTTTTTTAAAAATATAAAAAAAACAACTGTTTCACAGAGCACAGGCTTTCATGCATTATGTCTCATTGTTTTTTTTTTTTTGTTTTTTTTTGGTGGGTGGGTGTATTAAAGTGATTTTTTTGTTGAAATGGCACCAGATATTCTTAGCACACACAGGATGTTTGTCTTGCTCCGAGGCCCATGTATACTATGAAATTCATCTCATGAGCAAACATGGTTAAAGTACATTTAGCCGTTTTTTGTAAACAGAGAACAAAACGGACTAAACTTCACACATCAAAACCTACGAAGAAACATTCATAATAAATGTTTGTTGGCCAGCTTTGTATCTCCACACCTGTGTAAGTCACTACTCTTATCAGTGAAACTTTAAAGAAATATCTTGTTTTTGACTTTTATGATTTAAGTTTGACATTAGAACCTCAAATATTTTATTGCATTCCCCAGTAAACAAGTTTGCAAATAAATGTAAACCAATAGCTCCACCTGGAAAACATTTTGACTATTTTTCAGATACAATAAGTTAAAGATTTAGCAAACACAACTCAAAATGCCTGTGATGCACTGTGACAGGTAACTAATTTCTCTAAGTTTCATTAGCTGTACTTTTGTAAAAGGCTTAATTTTGTAAGTAAAATAAATCTTTGTTACCCAAATGCACCTTGCACGACGATGATCAGTTCCATCTCATTTTCAGTTTGAGCAACAACGCCACCCTGTGCTGAAGTTTGACTATGCTTCAAGGGATTATGAATGTAGAGCAGGTTACAGCCAACAACGTTTTCCTCCATTCATACTTGAAGTAAACCTCTGATGTTATCACATAACTAAACCATGACAACTGTGAATACCGTATTAGTTAGTTGCCACAATGCTTGTATCAACTGAAGTCAAATATTCTACTTAATCTAAATATTCTGTCACCCATACACTATTCCATTTTCATTCAGTTCCCATTTTACTTGGGTAATCTAATTAGAAAGGAAAGGTATCTAGACAACAGCAGAGTGGTTTTAGAAAGTAACTAGAGGCTCGCTGAGACAATGTATATTTGGTAGACAAGTTCTTTACATGTCCTTAAGAACCTGAATATAAAAAAACTTTCACCACTCAGAAGTTACGTTGGTATCTTTATTTACCTGGCCCTTTTGGTCTTACATCAACACTTCAATTAACTATACAATACATTCATTCCATTCTCACAAAAAAATCACTCATAATATTAAAATGATTTAAAAAAAAAAGCATGGCAATTCAGGTCCCAGTCAAGCTACATTATACAATTTATGGAGTTGTTTATGTCTTCACAGATGTGTCTCTGGACTTGTAGATCACTCCTCTGCTTTTCAGCTCTCTTACCACTCCTGAAAAATAAAGAAAACAAAGAAGCATGCTGTCAGAAACCAAGACAAATCATTTCGAAACAGGGTACTGGTTGGTATGGGTTTGTACACACCTGGGGGCAACCGGCCTGTGACTGTTACTGCATAAACTCCTGGCTTAAAGTTACCTGAAAACAGCAATAGAAGATTTAGGCCTCACAAGTAAACTTGTTGGTTTCACACACTTGTCATGATCAGAGGTAGACCAACAAGAAACACATGGACACTTACTTATTCGCTGCCATTTGGCAACCCAGCTATCCTCTGGACTCATCATAGCCACCACGCTAAAAGAATGGTATGAAATGGTAAACCTGAATATGAAACACTGAATATGTATGTATTTATTTACAATTCATAATACTGTAAACATATATAGGCTAATCAGAAGTATACGTGGTGAGCCAGGCCAACTGTTTGTTTTTTTTTTTTTTAAAAGAATAAAAGGAATTTGTAGATCATGCAAGTCATAACCACAAAAGACAGAATATACAGACAGGTGTACGTGGATATAACCTGGCTGCAATAAAATCATATTTAAGGTTAGTTGTATGATCAATGACATTAGTAGCCTACAGCAACCCCAATCGTACCCATCAAACGACGAACTCGTGCACTCATAAACCATCTCACGATTTCCTTTCATTTGTAAATACGATTCGCAATTGTCACAGCCATCGTATTCAAATTGATCTATTGTCTGTAGAAACAGAGAAATACGTAAAAACAAACATAACATAAAAAGAAAGCCAGATTTCCATTCATAATATGAGGCTAACTTGCTAACGTTAATCTAGTTTAAACATTACCTTCACAAGAGAGCACAAAAGGCACAAAGTCAACACAGACCATGACACAGACCCACAACACTGCTTTCCGCAGTCAATCAATAATGACATCACCAAGATGCGACAAAGCCATTTGCGCTCTTCTTCGTCTGTGGGTCTTACTGGCAGCTTGCAATCTTAGTACCCTACCGCCATCAACTGGACTTCTGTGTGAAATCTATTTGCGAGATGAGCTTTTCTTACTGAGTGACAGACTGTGTTTCCAGACCAGTGATATTGTTATTATAGCCTATCTATAATAGATAATTAGTTATGGTTAATGTTTGCTTTGTTTGAAACTATTTCAAACATGTTAAACTAACATAGGCCTAGTGTTCATTTAGCCTGGACAAACGTGTCTGCCAAATACCATAACCAAAAAGTCAATTCTGTGACTTAATGGAAACCAGTGCAGGGACTTAAGTATTGAAGTAATGTGGTCAGTTCTTTTAGTTTTCATGAGAACCCCAGCTGCTGCATTTTGTATAGCTTGAAGGTTTTTGATGGTCTTTTTAGTAAGGCCTGTGAAAAGCCTATTGCAGTAATCAACCCTTCAGGAGATAAATGCATGAATGAGTTTTCTGAATCATGTTTTGACATAAGACCTCGAAAGTTGACGTTTTTTTATGAGGTGGTAAAAAGCTGATTTAGTTATTACTTTAATGTGGCTGTTGCAACATCACTGTCAATAGGGACACTTTGCTTTAACACACAACTTTTCCATTAACAACACAAAATCTTTGCTTTAAGACCTTTTGTGTCAAGGAGAGTGTCAGCTCCAAGTCTTTTCAAGTCAAGTCAAGTCGAGTCAAGTCGGCTTTTATTGTCAATTTCTTTACATGCACTGGTCATACAAAGAATTGAAATTTTGTTTCTTACTTAGAATAGAATAAAATAGAATAAATATTTGTGTCTGCCATGGTGGCATTTGGGATAAAATATTTTTTAAATACACTTTTTTTGCCAGAGGGGCTATAACGTAGGCTAAGCTGGGCACCTATTTTTTAAGTTTTTAATGGAAAAAGTCTATTCACAAAATGGAAAATCTGCTAAGGAAATTCAAAAAACTATGGATCCTTAAAAATGTGTTGCTCTTTTGTTGTCATCATTTGCATTTTCTTCCATAGGCTTAGGCTACTTTTCCCATTACACAATTCCTCCGAACGCATTAATTTGTGTAGATCATCTGTTAATAAATTCACATAATCCATAGAAATCCATAGATCACACTGTAGTATACAGAACACTATGTAACAGATCATCACTAAATTACAAAAATACATGAAAATCATGGAATTAGCCTAGATGTATATAAATAAATAAAAACAATTGTGAAGTTTAGGGCCTATCTTAAAGAAAACACAAGACACACATTTATGTAGACTACAAGGCCTGCCAACAATTGCATCACAGGCAACCAAACAGCAATATGAACCATGGCTACAAATCACCAAAATATCCACAAATAAATAGCTAACTTGTATCATTACAGAGAGTAGGCCTAATTTCAAGATCCAATAAAGTCATCTTACAAGGCGGCATGAAAAATACCATTAAAAACACATTAAATTTATAGTAATTTAGCCTGGCTCTCCCCTAAATATTGACAATTCATGACCACACAGCTTTATGTTTGGAAACTTTGCCAGCCAACAGGACAACGAATCCAATTGGTCGGCATGACTCGTGACATTCTGTATGGAATTCAAATACATCAAATGAGATCGTGCATAACGGTTCGGGAATACTTTCAACGGTTCTGAGAAGACACCTCAAAACTCTAGATTAGCTGCTGGAAGAAAGCACAGGTAAATGTAAATCCAGACAACTGCTAGCTAATTTTTCAATAATACAAATATCAAGGCTTCAACAGTTAACTGGTTTTGTGAGAAATTAATCGATCTGGTCATAAACCAGGCATTTTAGATGTATTGATTACCAAGTTATAATAACTTGATGGCTAATGTCGATGGTTTAACCCTCTTTATAGGAGTATTTTGCAGAGTTAACGTTAACGTTAAGGGTAGCAGCTACAGTTAGCCTGACAGCTAACGTTAACATCAGCCAGTATTAGCCACTTAGTTGATGCTATCTACGGCTGGAAAGATATAAGATCAAATTCACACATTCAGGTAGAGTTGTTGATTGTTGGTTCTGCGACATAATTCATATTTCTTTTGCAGTGATCAACTTACCATGGACGTAGAAGAGGCTCTCATTACTATCCCAATCAACCCCAACAATTTCCCCGCGAAGTTGTGGCGTTTAGTCAACAGTCCCAACAATCGTTCCATTCGATGGGATACTTGCGGGGAAGGTGTGATCATCGATCAACAGCACTTTGAAGCGGAGTTGCTCTCACCTGTTAAACCTGATGGAGAAGCATCAGACCTTTTTAAAACAACAAATTTTACAAGTTTCATTCGTCAATTAAACCTCTATGGATTCAGAAAGGTGGTGCTCGCGCCAGGTAATGAGAGACCTGTGGAAAGAGACCTAACGCTAATGGACGGAATTCAACACCACTTCCATAATCCAAATTTTAAAAAGGATCACCCAGAATTATTAGTGAACCTTAAAAGGTTAACAAGCACAAATAAAGCAAAACTTGAAGCAGGACTGGAAGTAAACTGTCGTCCACCGAGTCGCTTCAGAAGACTCCTGGTAAATTCTCCCGAGACCGACGACAGAAATCAAATTGAAAAGCAAGGTAAGTTAACATCATCATCATCAAACTCAATAATTAACGTTAGTTGTAAAGCATGATTTGGTTTATTTGAATAACGTTAACGTACATTGTCATGTTACATCTATATAACTTTATAATTACGACCTGTTTAATTTTGTCCATTAGGTACGATGTTTGCAGGACCAATCCATCGGGGACTGTCTCGGGACAGAGTAGTTTCCCATCCCTATCATCGTGGCCTAATTCAGCCAAAAGAATACGACAGGACCCCTATTCCATCCCGTGGCTGGATAATGGGTCATGGAGATGCTTCCTCCCCTACCACATTTTACACTGATAAAGGGATACCCGTTTCTGTAATACGCCGGTTCATGACAGAGCCCCCTTGTCCAGTGCAGCCCAACCCTACCACAGTACATGTCCAGCAGGGGTCACAGGGTGTTTCAGTCAGTGGGCAAAAGCTGAATGGCTTCATACCTCACCATCCTCAATATCGTCCTGGATTTTATTCTGCTGGTAAGCAAGAACCATAATAATATATTGTAAAATACAAAATATGTCCGTTTTAAGATTTTTTTTTGTATTAAAGTAGTTAACACAGTAATGGCGTGTTTTCAGTATTAAAACTACTTTTCAAATGTATTGTTGTTTATTGTTGTCAAATGTTTTTGTTGCAGTGTGTCAGTGCTGTCCATCAGGAAACATGGACAAGGATATGAGTTCTTGTGCTCACCAGACTCCATCCTCATTTCCCCATTATAGCTATTTTCAGGTAGGATAGTCTTGTTGTACTGTTGGTGCTGTTTATTCATTGACAATGTCACCAGGTTTTGATTTTATTAACATAATCACTTTTCGTTTTATACATTTTAGCCAAATTATCAAGTGGGTTACCTACATCCCAATAACCAGAACCAAGACTGGCAAAACGAAGAGTTACAGGAGACGAAGAAGAACGATGTTAACCTTGACACCGTCTTCCAAATAGTTGATGAGCTTCAGGCCTCCCCAAAGCTTCACATGGTGAAAGTGGAGACACCAGAGAAACATTACCATCCTGCGGAGTCACATCCTGAGTGCACAGTCTACAGTGTGTCTGCCCAAACCTCTGCTCAGGGTGATGCCGGTGACTCAGTCAACAACACTGACATGTCCATTGCCAAGGATTCCAACACAATGGCTTCCCATGGCCCTGTCCCAATGGGTGGAATTATCATTGCTGTGCCAGGGAATGTGCCGTCGGGAATTGCCATCACTGTGGAAGGTGCTTCAAATCTGCCAGAGGCTGCCTCAGAAGGAACCACCGAGCAGAGGCCTTCCCTGCCTGAGCCTGTGGAATCTGCATCCACTGGTGTCAACCAGGTATGTGTGTCTTCTGTAGGGGTTAATTTCTGTGATTTCAGTTCATCATCAAAATAGATATTGTTTTAGAGATCATGGTAGGTAAGCCACAGATCATGCTGTATGTTTGGTGAAAAGATATCTTATTTATCTTCAGGTGAATGGAAATGCTGTGCATCATGTGGAATCCTCTGACAAAGCATTAGAGAATGACGCGGACACCACCATTAAACTGAGTGACATTACCCAAGAGGACAGTAACTCCAGGAAGCAGACCAAATCACCTGGTGAGTTTTATAAATCAACTATTTTACACACTCACTACTCACACAACCACCCATTCTGTTTGTTTCTAAGTCATGGATGTGGTAATTGGACCTGCAAATTAGGACTCAGTTCATTTGTCTTTGACTACCTGAAAGAATTGGTAAAGAGATGTACAAATGTACAGATTAGCTTAGATCACCCTTATCATTTGGTGAATATGTATAAGAAATGGTGAAAGCTATTTGGATATTTTAAGGCCACTGATAGTGAAATGATGGCATAATATATGGGATAGATAGTACTGTATACTGTATTCCATTTGAAGGTAAAACACATAAAGAAAATGTGTATATTTTGACATATTTATTTTCACATATCAGTGAAAATAATTCAGTCTTTTTGATGAGACATAGGCCTAAAAGTTTGTTAAATTTCAGTTTCATGGGTTTGTTTCAGTTTATGGTAGCAGACACCTGCTTGTTATTTGTAGACTGGGCAGTTGTTTGCACATTTTGATCTATTTTCTGTCAATGTGTGTGTTTGTGCTTTGTTTTTATTTATCCCTTTTAGATCTTAACATGTTAGTGGACGTAGCTTGCGAGAAAGATCCTTGATGATCCCCAGTGCTCTAGTCTCAATGCTATTCTTGCTTTCCAAAGTTCTGCACAGTTCTGCAAGTTTTATGAGTTTTCTGATGGTTTAAATTCGAACCCTGTTTTAGAAAACATGCCTAATGAGATAAATCTGCCATGATGACTGATATTAAGTTATTGAACTTTGTTTTGACATGTACATAGTTAGGTTATTTATTCTTATTTATTGGTTTCAGGGGTTGAGTTCAAGGTTTTACAGTTTTAAAGGTGCCAATGGCTAATAGTAATATAACAAGACAATCAACATGTTAAAACATTGTGAAATATGTTTAACATAAATGTGCTTATATTCATTTTTAACACAACCTCAGTATTTTTTATCTTTAATAAATTCAAATATGAATATTCATTTTTACTTTAAATTAATATTCTGTTTTAATCAACATGCTCTTATCTGACATAAACACAGGCCTAATTATTTGTAATCATTTTATAGTCTTAAATTATTACTTTGCTTACAAATTAGCTGTGCATTCTGAACTGTAACTGTTTTTTAAAAACACTGAGAATACATGTTTATTATGGCAATTCTGGTCTTTTTTGTGTTTGTTTGCTAGATAGCTCTTAGATTAGATTGCACCTATACCAAGTTAAGCCTAGAGTTGCATTTGGAGCGAATACTTATTTTCTACTTTTAGTAATTTGGCGTAGGCCTATGCTCTGCCAGAGTCGCCACATGAGGTCGTCAGTCATCCCCTTTTCATCCGTATGGCTGACCGCTGCTCCACCCTCAGTGACAGTCAGTCAGCAGGTAGGCAATCTATGAGATCCCAGGGGAGGGAGACTCTCGGGTAAGAGTCGAGACTTCGCCAATGTACAGTTTTGCTGGCACTCAACTTCTTTCTACGAAAACGACGCGTATACTCTGGGATTTTTAAAACAGTAACTTTTTACATCAACGGACAACTTTTTTTGGCTGACATTTCTGAAGTGTGCCTTTTGAGATTCGAAAAAGATCCCGGCATTTAGGAGCGCTAACTTGGGAGTTAGGAAAAATACACTACTGTGTCGAACGTGCTTTGGGGACGGAGCAGGCTTTAGATGCTGTTCAGAATTTGATTATTAATTTACTTCAAGTGGATACAACATCTGAAGTTCTCACGTGTGGTCGGGAGTTAAATGTTCGTGGTTAGTTAGGCCACTTACCAGTTGGTAAAGTAATACAATGGTCCCGAACCCTGTGAATCATTTCTGAAAACTCGAGTTATAAGGTTTTGACGAGTAGCCTACTCGTCCTACAACTTGTTGCCGCATTGGAGACCACGGAACACGTTGTAGCCAGTGTGTTGAAAATGTTTTGCTTTTGCTCCGTGTCCACGAGCAGAACTTTAGCGTTACGTTCTATCTTGTAGGCTATAAATTTCAGAATAGCAACAATCATGTGTGGCATACCTGGTCTTTTTAATACGAATCTTCGGTTCCTCCGGAGATATACCATATGCGCTGGAGTTTCAAAGTGTTTCGAAGAGGACACTTGCGTTGGGAATATTTCAGCAACCTGTTGAGCCCAATACACCACTCGGGACTGATTCAGTTTTGCTTTGGAAATGTAACTTGGATTGTGTTGAATAAGCTGTCTAGTGATGTTTATCGCGACGTGACGGGTCGTGCGTCGAAATGGGAACAGAGTTATCCACTTTATTTTTCCAGGTCTAAATTGTGTTCTTAAACCAATTGGATTGAATCGAACTTTGCGAAGTAGAAACCTGAACCTTTCAAATGAAGAGGAAGTGTACCTCCAGGAAAATAGAAAAGTGTGTCTTTGAAAGGTGGATTAATGCACGTTTTCACGTTCGCATTTTCAGTAATTACCCTCATGTCTCATGTGTGTACTTTATGTTTGGCCTCTCCTGTGAGCGATACAGGGTAGCCAGCATATTTAAGCCTATTTACCATTCAATTTTACAGTAATAAATGCATCCTGATGTATTTTCAGATTATATTTTTAATTAAGCAGATGCATGCACGTTTTAAACGTCGCCAGGAGTGGTAACTCTTGCCTCTGATTATGAAAACGACTCTTATAAGACTATTTTCTGAAGGAGAAAAGATTCAGGACATGGTGTAAAAACTACAGACTTTACATGTGCATCCCCCGTTTACCAACGGTCAGTGCCGTTTTTTAGACTGGACAAATAGATTGGTCGGAACATTTCAGCCCACTTGATTCTACATCGAAGGTTTGACAGCTTTGTTGTCCGCAATGTGCGGCTGGAGCCCGCCGCTGCAGCCGGTGCAATGACCGTCCTCCAGCGGCGACTGGCCGGGCTCTGGCCGTGGCTGCTGATGGCGGCCCTTCAGGTGGTGTTTGGCCAGACGGGCTTGGAGCTGGCGGCCGCAGTGGAGTCGGAGCGATCAGCCACCAGAGCGGTCATCAAGGTGACTCTTCTCAAACACGAACACACTATCACTCTGGAAGGGGTGTTTGCTGGAGGGAGCGCCGGCATCGCAGAAGGGAAATTGATGCAGGTAGGTGTCAGATTTGTTTGAGTGGAGTTCATGGAGCAGATACCGTGATTCATTCAACAATACGGAGATACGATTCAGATTCAGTAAAGATATATTTCACAAAATAGGCCAGATTAGCGTTGGTGCCAACGCTGAAGCTAGCCAACAACATGACAGCCTAGCTATCACTGCACAGCAGGCCCTGTGAAATACATCTGACATTTTTTTCATGCACCTGTCAGATGTAACTGTCTTGATCAGATTTTAGTCTACTAAACTCAGTTTGGCTGCCAACCACATAATATACTGTAAACACAGTTAACTTGATTCTAAGTAAATGTAGGCCTTATAAAAATGTTTACCCCATTTTAGTTTCCATTCACCTATTGTTCAGCCTATGATCATTCACCTCAAAACAGGTGAGTCTTTGAATTAGTCTATTGGTTGCACAGAAATTTGTTTTAGTACCCTACTCTCAATCTTCCAAGTTGTCCTTAGACATAGGCCTATATATCAGCATATTATGATATTTTTGTCTCAACCTGCATGCTGTCATTGCTATTACTGCAACTGAATCTGTAAAGCATCTAAAAAAGTAATGCCTGACAGTTTGTGTTGTTGGGTCTCTTCTTTGGATTTTGGTATGGAAAAGTTTGCATAGAATCAGTCTGTGTAAGCAAGTTTACATTTTGTTCCAAAGTTGGCCCAGACCTATTTGGTGCGCTACACAAACCATACGCTATCCTTTTTTTTAATTGAGAGGCAGTCACAGAGAGAAGATATTTTAAGTTCAATATTCCAGATAAACATATTTTGTATTTCTGGTGTAGGGCGGCATTCACATGTAAATCACCTGGGCCATGTTTTTTGACTTTTGTCTTCATTGCCAAGCTGATTCCCATGTTAAAACCATGTGTCTACATCTTAAAAGGTGTTGTTTTGGCATAGGCTATTTGAACATTTATTATAATGCATAACATTTCAGAAAAATAGGTAAAATCCTTTTGCAATGTAGATGGTACACAGGGTGTACATCATTTTAGTTAGCCTATATATACTATAAGTCCTCAGAGGACCGAATTTGCCCAATTTGTATAGGGAGGGGATTTCATTTGTTTTCCCACCTCGGGTGATAGATCTGATGGCATAAGCCTGAGTAGTTTATCAACTGTGCAATGCTTGGAGTCATAGGTAGATCCTGTGCCTTGAGTACGGTCCACATCCTTAGTGTAGGTTGTTTGTGCATGTACAAATGCAGTGTTGAACTGTACTTATAAGTACAGTTGATGTGTCGGTCATCACAACTAGAGCTGTTGAATTAAAGATCTGTGTGTGTGTGTGTGTGTTTGGGTCTTCATTTCAGTAAAGGGCTCTCTCACCACACAGAGACAGTGTTGTACTATGCGAGATGCTCTTTGTTGCAGTGCCAACCTGTTTCAACAGGTTTCTGTTGCCTTGGCGCGCCACTTTATGTTCTCTCTTTCTAGTCCCGTCCCCGAGGGGATTGGAGGGGGGTGCAGGTAGATCACAGAGGGAGGAAGAGGGGACAGGGCATTCTTTGGTCCATTTACCAACTCTCCCAGCACTTAGAAAATCCTCCACAAGTTATGAAGGTTACTGGCCCAGTATCTCAACCGACCAAAAAAAAGTACATATTGACTTTAGTGGAACAACCGCCTAACAGAGCATTGATTTGTGCGTACATTTGTGGATCTACCTTTTTGACCCGAGTGTTTAAAAAAAAAAAAAAAAAAGAAAAGAATAAACACACACACACACAGAAATATCATGTAGAAGCGAAGCTCACTCTCACCATTTAGGATTAGCTCTTTTTCCCCCCTTTTCTTTTCTCAGTTTTCAGGCGTGTCTGACTCGCTATCCCCAGGCTACTCCGAATTGGACTCGCTCATCCGTGGTGGTGCATGACAGCCAGTTTTCATAACCCACAGTAATTACACCTCTCTGACCACGTTTGATCTTCTTAAGCGTGTTGTTTCTCCAGGCCACAGGTTGGCGAGGAGAGCCCCTGAATTTTCCTCTTTTTCTGGCCCCGCCGGAGGAGAGGTACACAGAGAAACACAAGATTAGACACGGTCGAGGCACTTTATTTTAGGAAGAAGAAGGAGAGAGGAACTCTACTATTGCCCTTAAGTGAGCTTATTGCTGTTTTTTGTTTGTGTGATGTTTTTGAGTTTCAGTTTACAGGAATGTTTCACAGACTTGAGATAAATGCTGAATTCCGAAAGCGTGCATTCAAGCAAGAATACTCTTAAGTTTGTACATGTGAGGTTGTGTATATTGGCTTTATTGATTTTTTTTTTCTCTTTCAGTCAAATGTTTGATGGATATGTTCTTTGGACCTCTGAAAAAAGTTGAATGGTTGAGTGATCTGTAGTGGACATGAGTAGGCTGTAAGTATTGCGATATTCCTTGAGAGGCCATATTCCTTGTACTTGGGACAAAGTTGTTGTGTCTTCATTTCTGAACGTTTCTTGTCCGTTGTTTTCAACAGAGGTTTTATCCATTCCTTTGTGTAAAGCATCTTTGCTGGTTTAGGAGTTGCAGTTGCAAAAACTTTACTGCACTGAATATAAAATCATGATACTTAGGCCTAGGGCTAGGCCATGTTTCAGAACATTATGATGCATCACACTACTTCTGCTGACTCACAACTGGACTGTAAGATCTACTGCTGTTAATTATAAGGACACTTCACCAGTCAGTAGCTGTCCTTTCAACCAGTAAACAATCGGTTCTTTGAGACCGATTGCTTGTGTCAAGTTTTACTTCACCAGAACATGGTTGAACAGCAAAGTGACTTGACTTTGTCAGTTTTTTTGCATAGCAACAGCATCGTTTGACTAGAATCTGAGTTATTTCCCACTGTGTGTATGCTTTACTTAGTTTTTTTGTATATCACTATCCCAAAGCCTTTATCTCCATTTCTGCTAAAGGTTACGCACACAGATGATTTAGCCATCTTTGCATATGTATGTATGAATGCGTCACATTCTTCCTACCAAGCACCATAACAAAGCCCACTGCATTCTGAGTGGATAAGTGCAGTGCACTGTGGGATAGCTTTGAACTTGAGGCAAAAGGCAGCTGTCCTTGAGGCCTTTGCAAGAGGGAGGGGGGAAGGGGGGGGTGCGGGTTCCGCTTGCTGCACCTTTTGAAGTTAATCCTCTGATAGGCCCTCTTCCCAATTAAAAGAAGCTAAACCATTTTTTCGAGGCTTCACTTCTTTTCCGCTTCTCCTTTTTTTCCCCCCTTTTCGGTCTGCTGAAGGCTTTGAAAAGGGGTCTCTCGTTCAGAGACGCCCCACGAAGACATTAGGTATAATTGGAGCAGGCGGAGCAGCAGCAGAGAGACGAGCGGCAGTTTGAGGCCGCCTAGCAACACACCGACACACCGTCTCGTGCTGCTGTCTACCGCCCTTCTGCCTCTCTGGAGTTTGTTATATACTTCTTCATCTTTTCCTCTCCTTAGAGAGAGAGAGGGGGAGAAAAGAGCGCTATCTCTGTACCCAGTCTGCCAATCTAGGGGTCCCGGAGCGTTGGAACCGGAGAGGAGGGTGGGGATGCGTCAAGGGAAGAGATCAAAGCGTGTCAAGTGAAAAACGTGAGTCGAGATGATTAAAAAGGAGGCTGTTTACTCTGCCCTTCCGATACCCACCCCCTCACCCTCTCAACAACAGCTGCCCCCACCCTACCACCACTGCCACCCCCGTCATTCGGATGGATTTCCTGTCCAAATTTCCTTCCCCGTCCCGGACAGATAATGACTGGTGCGAGTGACCCCTCCTCGTGGGCGCACTCTTCCTGGGCCGTTGTTGTTTGTTGTGCTTCCTCTTTCTCGTTGATTAGGGACTCCCTGCACACATCATCGCTGCGCTGATTGTTTTCTTACAGTGGTGGCGCCTTTGATGTGGGCTCCTCCCCAGTGAAAGTCTCTCTCCTTTTTTTTTTTGTTGCATTGAAGACATATAATTTGACTGTGGGTTTGGTTAGGTTTCGTTCACTGAATAATCACTGAATCTAGACGCAGCCAGTGCTCTTGCCTTTTGCACACACTACGTTCTCAGCCTGAGAACGCTAGCGGAGAGCAAAACCTGTTGAGCCAAATGCCTTCCCCTTGGGCAGGAGTCAGTGATATTCTGACTTTATACACTGACAGCAGTTAAAGAGTGTTACCTGCTGTGCAGCGTAGCGTCGTATGTGGACGTGACTGTGTACGCTGTCCTGTACGGCCGCATGTCCGCCTCAGACGGTCCGCAGGCACCCTCCTCAAAGCTGCTGGGCCGGAAAAAGCATCTCAGAAATATCTGGATTGGAACACAGGAAAGGGGGCTGTCCTGTCTGTCCTGGGCCACACGGGGCTGCTTTTGAAATGTGTTTCTGGGTGGAATTGGAGGGTGGGGGGGGTTAGAAAGATGGCAAATCCCTTAAGTCCACCAGGCCTTCTTTTTAAGTCATTAGAACTGGCCTGGAATGCCTAAATGTGTTTGCGTCTGTCAGCCCCATGTTATACAACACATTCTTTTCCATTTCTCATGGTCCTGTTCATGCAAAGGCCTAGAAGACCACTGTTGCCCTTGTCCTCTTTCATGATTCTGTATGTGAGCTAGACACTAGCTACCCAAGAGTATATTTTAAGATCTATAATGTGTAGATTGCAGTAGCTCTACTGTGTTCTGCATACTTCTTAACATGCATTGCTAGACACAGTTGGGGTCCATCCTTCTGAAAGACTAGACCTGAACATTAGACAGGGATTTGAAAATGAGCCTCCTCTCCCGTTTCTTCCCTCCTCCTGCTCTGCTAAGCCAATCACTTGTGTTTTTATGTGACGGACATCCTAAACATCCACTCTCTTCTTAGTGCTTAGGATTCTTTACAGCAAAAGGTCCACTTAAAACAAAAACAAAAAAGTAAGTCTATGATGTGCTTGGGCTGACTGACAGAAGCCTTGTAAAACTATGTGACAACCTAAAGAAATGCACAAATTTGTCAGAAATTACAAATTATGTTTAAGAAAACCCCACGTTATAATAACACGTCATAGGTAGTGTATTTGTATTTTTTGTTGATTCCATATTCTCACTTTCTATTGTTGCATAGAATGCTTTTCGCACGTCTTCCACATGTTTACAGAACTGTTGAGCAAAACAACATGCTTCAGTTTCGGATGTAGAGTGCCCTCATGGACGGGGTATGACCAAAGCCCTGACGTCATGTTGTCCGCATGGCCCTTGTGGGGTCTGTGGACACTGTGACCATAAATTAGGCCACAGGGTTTGCCCACTGGTGCTCGCTGTCCTGTTTTGCTGCTGAGGCCATGGTTTGAGGGTCCTGCAGCACTGCTCAATATGGAAAAGGCATTACCTTCTCCTTGAACTGGACTGTCCTGGGGTGGGCTGGGGTGGGAGGCGTATGTTCAGTAAAAGAAGGCAGAACAGACACATACACACACATATACACACACACACAGGCTTCTCAAAGATTAAAGAGAGCTTGTCCTCTTTATATCCTTTCCATTTCAATAAACACTGGACAAAGCATTGATGGTTGGCACAGAAACAGCCACCTCTCTGCTGCCCACCTCCTAGCTGGTCTCTCTCTCTCTCTCTCTCTCTCTCTCTCTCTCTCTCTCTCTCTCTCTCTCTCTCTCTCTCTCTCTCTCTCTCTCTCTCTCGCAACACAGAGAGGGCAGAAGGCCGCTCCCCACCTGGGTCTGCGCAGACACTGTGAAATCCACCACCTGTTTCTGCTGGCCGGCCAGCCAGCCACCACCACCACGCACTTACCTCGAGCACTGGGAATGCAGGTGTGCATTTGACACGCAAAAAAGACGCCTGTTCAGGCGCAGTGTATCGTGTGTCGCTGCAGGGTGGCTGAGACATGGCCTCGCCCTCCTTCTTAATTGGCAGGTCTGGTGGGTGGGGGTGGTTTTTTTCACACATGCTGCATGCAAGCAAATGCACAGAGCCACCACTGAGGAGAAATGACATCAGCATTTGAGGCTGCTGGTGGTGGATTATTGTTTTTTGACAATCGGGGATAGGTATATGCCACAGTGGCATTATGTAAACCTTAACCTAACTCATATAGGCTATATATAGAGCATCTATGTGTGTGCTTGTGTGCATATACCTATATACTTGTTGTACATATATACTGTACATGTGCACATGAGCTGAACTGTGGCCTGCACTTTAGCTATGCTGGGGGAGAGTGGAGCGGAGTGCAGGGAGGCGGGAGCATGTTTCCTTCTACCCCCTCATGTCTGTGTCTGTCTCTATTTTAGTACACAGATGTGTATGTACTGTATGTGTGTGTGTGCTTTGGGAAAACTGGTGGCCTCTTGGCTGATGAAGCGACATAGTGTACAGTAGTTAATGTGATCGTCCATAGCCCCCCCCCCCCTCTCTCTCTCTCTCTCGCTCTCCCCTCTCCCTCTCTCTTAATTCAATTCAATTTTAACAACAAGCTTTATTGGCATGGATGTACATTTTACAGTGTTGCCAAAGCATTCAATACAATAATAATAACAATAATAGTAATAATAATAATAGAGATAATAATAATCATAATAATAATGAAAATAACACCTGGCTCATTAAATGAACAGAAGAAAAAAAAAAACACTTATTGATCATGGAACATGGGCTGTTCTCTCAGGATCTCTCTCTCTCTCTCTCTCTCTCTCTCTCTCTCTCTCTCTCTCTCTCTCTCTCTCTCTCTCTTACAGTACCTGTCCCCTGTTGTAAGCTCTCTGGTTGGCGTGGGTGCAGCTCCATGTGTGCTACCAGCTGCTCTTATTTCCACTCTGGCAAAGTACTCAACTCAGTGTTTCTGTTTTCTTACAACTTATTTAGGCCGTGTGCTACATCACGTTCTACTGGTCAGCTAATGGCCATATTATCTGAAGACAGGAGATGTTTTTCACCCTTTCTTTCTTGTTTACTTGCTTGCTTTTCTGCTTGCAGCTGTTTTGTGTGTTTGTGTTCTTTATTGCAGTCAGTAAGAGTTATTTGTCAGGGTTTGGCCTCTGAAAGTTAGTTTCCTTACAACAAGGAAAAAGGTCTGCTATCGGTAATTTGATTTTGTGTGTAACCCCTTAGTCTGGGTCAATGCATCAAAAAAATGTGTGTGTGTATGTGTGTGTCAAAGGGAGAGACTGGAGCGTTTGGTCCATGCTGTGATCATTTACTAAACTCTATTAACTTGGATCAAAGTGACTTAGATCTCCGAGCAGCCCTGACAACAAAAGCCATATTGTAACCTCAGATACTGAAGTTGACAGGAAGTGCTTTATGCCCCCACCCCCCCCAAAAATTTTTTTTTTTTAAATCACATGGTCACTGCTGCATCTAGCATTGGCAGTAAGCATTTAACATGTCCTGTTTTTTGACCTCTTCTTTTGCCTTTGCCTTTATTCTCTAAAAGATTTAGGCGCCTGTAAAGAAGAGTGCCAACCCTACCCTCCTAAAATACGCCTGTTCAAGAAATCAAAGCTCCTAGACGGGCCCAAAACGACTGACTCAAATAGGTGGCTTTAGTCAAAATAGTTTTCGTTTTTTGAAGATTAGTTACCATGGCAGTGTGTCTGCTTATGGTTAAACAAATAGATTTAAATTGGAGGAGGGGAAAAAAAAACCCATGTAGGCCTACTCTTGTTACCCTCCCGTCAAGGCGAAGCAAGTTGGAACAGCCGATGAGTTTAATTTGCTGTTTCATCATCTCAAGAAGATGTGAATGTTGGTGGTGAGAGACGGTTTTCTCACATTGGCCCATGTGGTAATGATTCTCGCTCAGACGGGACAGGAAAGTATGTGCGGATTCCTGTTTTATTATTGACATTGTGTGCTGGCTCTCCCGTCGGAGGCTGTTCTCACTGGCACTGAGGGTCCTGCCCTTCCAAAAGGGCCCTGAGAGAAAAGGAAAGATTAGAGAGCCATTGATTGACCATTACGAGCAACACAGTAAAGTAATTGTAAAACATTTTGTGTATTTTGGCATGAGGGTTCATGCTAGCCATGCTGGCAAAATGTCCACGGCTCTGTCTTTGTGTCTATGTGGCTTGTGGTCAATGTGGCATTCCTCCACCTCAGGTCTTCCAGATAAAGAATAATACATGCAGTGTGTGCAGATTGCTTTGATGTGTACATGACGCATGACAAGTAGCATAATAACTCATGAAAGTACATAATTTCTTCATGGTGTGGTGGCAGAACTTCGGCAACACTACCTCCCTATTGTAAGGTAACCAAGGAAGCTCAGCAGTAGCATACTGTGTCACTGTTTGCAACTGTGTGTTCTACAGTCGTTTTGACATGAAACTGACTTTCCTTTCCTTTCCTATGCCAGAAGTGAGTTTGTAGTCAGACCTAGCAATGTTTGAGTTTTATGTGGTGTTATATTTATGAGTGACAGTCTGGAGTTTCTTGTCGACCCTGACAAGTCAGGTCAGGGTGTGCTTTTGTGTGAGACGAGTTCTTGAAGTAATTGTGTTCCCACGCGGTCAGACCGCTCTGAAGTTGGAAGCGTCCATGGCGTGGAGGTCTGAGAGTTGAGCTTTGAGCACGAGTGACTGCCATCTATTTGGATGTGAAAATTGTCTCACCTATATGTTGACAGCGATATGCTGTCGGAAACAAGAAACCTTTTCCTCCAAAGATTAACCTATTTCAAGGCTTAGACCACCTCTTAGAACCAGTCAATGAGTGGTCCTTGTGGAATGCTTTTGGTATGCACGTAAACCTACTATGATAGGCAGAACCCTATCTGAACTAAGACAATCCGCCAAAAACAATAGTTGTATGCTTCCCAATTCTCTTCTTGTTTAAATTGTGAATCTTTACTTAGAGGAGAGTGTTCCTGAATGAACTTAGTTTTGATAGTAGCTGAGTTTGGAACTATACTGTTCCGAGCAAGATGCCACTTTTTCTCTCCCTGTTGGTTACCATAGTTGTTGGGCAGCAATGCATTTGTGAAGCGCACCCCAGGGGTAGACAAGCCAGAGCCAGAATGGCTCCAGAGCAAGTTGTGTCAGAGTGCTAGCAAAGGGCTCTTTGTATCGAAACAGATTTACTAAGGGTTCTACGTCAGGCACCTTAATAGCGATCCCGTAAAGGCCTTGAACTATTACAAAGCTGATAGTCCAAACAGTTCCAAATAGTTTCTGTGGGGACCCCTTGTATGGAGTCTTTGAGAGGTCTCTGTCAAAACAACCCATTGAATAGTTTTTTGTTTTTTTAGTGTATATGACACTTGGGCATACACTAATCAGAGATGCTTGGGGGGGGGGGGCGTAGAGTGATGTGTACTTACAGCATGGCGCCCTGATGCAATGGCCGCTCTCGATTAGTCTGCCGAGACGGGATAAGAATGTTACTAGAAATTCCTCGGCGGCGCTTGCTGTGTCACATGCTGCCGGCCGAGGCAACTGATGCATCCCGGAGCGGCCTTCTCCCAAGCCCCCCCTGGGCCCGGGCTGGTGCAGGAAACACCCCCCGAGTTGAGTAGCCATTCACAAATGTGCTTTGGGTATGTCTGGCACGAAAGGGTCATCTCCAGCATGCTCGACGGAATTGCCGTTGACCTCTGGACCGACTCTCTCCCTCTCTCTCTCTCCTTCTCTTTCTTTCTTTTCTCTCTCTCTCTCTCTCTCCCTCCCTCCCTCCCTCTCTCTCTCTCTCTCTCTCTCTCTCTCTCTCTCTCTCTCTCTCTCTCTCTCTCTCTCTCTCTCTCTCTCTCTCTCTCTCTCCCTCGCTCTCTCTCTCATTCTCCCCCTCCCTAATTAAAAGCTGTCCCTCTTACTGCCTCCCTTTTTTCCCTCCCTGCCTAAAGTGAATGCCTTGGCACTGCGCAGGAATGTTTAAGCACTGTTGCTCCAGTGGCTCCGAGTGCGATTACAGGGGCTGGACAAGGAGCTTGTGCCCACACACTTAACCCCTTCCAGCCTGGCCCGAGCCATGTAGCCAGCCACAGCACAGTATAGCACAGCACTAACCTTACCAAGTCTCAACAGAATTCAAATTAGTCATCCAGTCCCTTACTGGATTCCACCCAGTTCTCAGTACTCCAACTCCAACATCCAACTGTCTTTGTTGCATCTTCAGACACAAAGGCATAAAAGGCATAAAATCTCTATGGCTATGATGACTGTAATTATTGAGTAGTCTGATTGAATGGTCTGATAGTTGTATAACCTTGTGCTTTCCCGGTTGCATCTGCATGCCCAGAATAAAATGTCTCTGGTGTATAAGTTCAGTGAGAGTGCACTCTTCAGCTCGCTCTGTGCAACAAAAATCTCAAGCCATTCCAATGCTTTACGGCTTCATCATGGCTTTACGTTCTGTCACTCCTGCAGTAGTGCAGTAGTGCAGGCGGGGAGTGTGTGTGTGTGTGTGTGTGTGTGTGAGGCTGTTAAATGTTGGTCTCTGGCACAGTCCTGCACCCACTATCAGCCCCCATCTCTTACGTAATCTCTCTATTTACATTTTCATGAATATGGCACTTCCTGCGTCCTAGAATCTTTAAGGGAAAATGACCCTCCGTTGTCCAAAGTCCACAGTCAGTGGGTCCGAGCTGATTTGATGGGTATCGCACAAGGTTCAAAAGATATGCTGAGGGTGCTTAGCGACTAGTTTGGAGTATTTTGGGATGTCCGAGCTCTTTTGACCTTGTTTAGTCATTAAAGGTGGAATATTGTGTTTGGTAGCAAACTTCACTTATAAATAGTGGGTGTCTCTTAGTCTGGATTATGGAGAAGAGCTAGAAGGTTTTAACTGCATTTGCTTTAAAGCTATTGATTTTATTTCGCACCTCACTCATTCTCTCTCTCTCCCTCCCTCACTCATTCTCTCTCTCTCCCTCCCTCACTCATTCTCTCTCTCTCTCTCTTTTTCTCTCTCCCTCTCCTTTTGCACTCTCCCTCTCCGTCCTCATCGCCACTTGCTTAGCGCATTATAGCTTCTTGTCCCTCAAGTGGACTCTGCTGCGCTTGGCTTTGCACTTTGAACACACACACACACACACACACACACTCAGAGAGAGAGAGAGATCTGAGGGAACAGGGCTCCTAGACCTAGGTTTTGATAAGAGTAGCTATTTAAAGCCAACCAGGGGGAGGTTGCTTCCCTTTGTTCAGAGCCCTAGTACCACACAGTGACATGGTTGTGTGTGTGTGTGTGTGTGTTTCCCTCTACCACCACCCCTCCTTTACCCCTGGAATCCTGCTGTCATAGGCTGTCAGCGTTCAGCCTCCCTCCAGATAATGGCATGTTTCAGAGGCCTTGGACTGTCTGGCAGGGCTCAGGCCATGGGCAAATATAATAGCCCCATTTTGCACCAGGTTTTAACCTCTCCTTAACCCATATACCCACCCACACCTGTACACACACCCGCTTCCTACACATGTTTACATACAGGGTTTATGTGTGCCTGTGTGAGGCTGTTTGTGCAGTAGTGAGCCCTACTATATTATGTGGGGCTTTCTGAAAAGAGCACATGGAGCTGGAAGCTGAGTGGCTGGGACTGGAACAGAGGTGTGATGCAGTCCACGTAGAGAGGGGAGTCACGCTGGCCCTAATCCCCCACCCCTGCGCTTCTGTTGCTGTCTTGCCCTGGGTGCCCTGCCAAGGAGTGCCATGATGGCTATGATGACGGTGATGATTGAGTAGGGCCTGATAGTTGTATAACCTTGTGCTTCCCCTTTATTAGATAAATGCGCGGGCTCAATTAGTGTCGAGTTTGCTCTTGATTTTTGCATTCCTTCCATTCAGCGCACATTCACAGACACACACGTGTGTTTGGACATGCACGGAATGTTCTCCCAAGGATGATTTTAATGTTTCTCCACATAGAAGCGTTTCGCACGGCCCCTGACAGTGCAGAGCCATTTGTTCACGTCTGAGTTATTGTTGGCTTCATATTTTGCCCTGGTCCAACACGGCCCCCTTGTCATCAAGGCCATTTGTTATTTTCCATTTATTCTGTCACGTCTCCATGCAACACCTGACGGGAGCAGTGGTGTAGTAGCACTCACAGTAGCTTGTGGCCGTTGCTGTGGCTGTGTTTAACTGCATGCACTTCGGGCCAATTAAAAAAATATGACACTGATTCAGGCATGACGTCCAAAACCATAAGCTATCAGACTCGGGTGCCAAAAGTCATGATCAACACGTTCGTTTTATGGACTCTTCATAAAACTTGTCCATGTTGACGTTCTGTCGGTGTTAATCAGACACCCGCAGTTACCCCATTTCGGAACTGTTTTTGTTTCAGGGGGAAATGAGAGTGAGTTGGAGCATGTTGACATGAAGTTTTATTGGGTTGGCATGTGAAATGGTGGCAGACAGGACATATCCATGGAAAGGGCAGATGTAAGCTGGTGTCTAGTGTAGTGTAATGTAATGTAATGTAATTCAATGTAATTCTTTGACCCACCTCCACATTGCCTCCCCTCCTGCTACCACAGTCACTGCTGCCGCCACTGCTTCTGCTTCTGCTTCTGCTTCTGCTGCCTTCCACTGTTTGCTGACTCTGTTAACTATTACCAAGCACTGTGTACTTTGGCGGCATCCCAAAACTGTTACACACGCGGCCGATTATCAAAGCGGACTTGCACTACGGGGCTGGAGTCCTTCCAAAAACCCAGAGCTAGGTTCTGCACCCCCCCCACCCCCACCCCTCCACTCCACCCCCTTATCCCCCAGGCCAACAGACAAAACACCCACATCGAAGACCTGGTCAGGTAGCCACACCCCACCACCACCACCACACCGCACCTTTCCAACTGCTCGCGTACAGTTCTATGCCACCTGATCAAAGACAAAGGCAGGGACGATCAACAGCTGTCGCCCGCCTGTTTGCCTACTGGGAGAGATCGTGCATTGTTCAGACACTATGCAGCAGAGATGCTGTGATGTAATGCATTGTTGGTGCCATATCCCAATGGTTTTCTGAACTCGAGGAAAAGTAGATATTGATGGCACCGCGAAAGGCAAACCTTAGATAGAGTAAGTAAATAAATCATTGACCGGTCATTTTTCTGTCCATATCTGTGCACGGGCCTTGCTTACAGTGCTGTGTGGAGGTGCTGTAACCATGTGCTATGTGATTACGCAGCCTCTTCACAAATGGAGTTTGAACCTCCAGCCTCGTTATTGTGATGTCAATTGTTTCCCCTGCTGGACATAGGCACCCATGCATATCAAGTGAATGGAATGTGATTTTTTTACATACATTTATTCATTTACATACATTTATTCATTGAGTAGATGCATTCATCCAAACTTTTTTACATTGTCCAAATGCATGGACAGATTTACTGTATTTGACTCCAAAAAAGGCCACAATTGTTTCTACGTATAAGGATGGTCACATTCCCATAAGTAAACTGGGACTGTAGAGAAATGGAGTTAAAGACAGATGCAGAAGATCGAGATGGAGTGGAGTTGGTTGGTTATGGTTGGTGGTGTTTTGGCAGGGAATAACCAGTAGCAGCCACAGACTTGGGCCTGTGCTTCATCTGGTCGTAAAGAAGCGATGGGGAAACCCTTCCTGGAACTTGCTCCCACTGAGCAAGCTCATCGCCCGGCGATGTCACCCTCGGCCCCGCCTAGAGAAGATCAGAGTTTCTCATTGGACGACTATCGCGGGCTCTTATCTCTCCAATTGGTAATCAATTTCCTGATCCTGCCTCAGTGCCATTTCATCCCTGTCTTTCATGCAAAGGGAAGGTGCTGTTAAAAAAAGAGGGCTGACAATGGCAGCGCCTATCTCTTTTATCTGTGACCTGAATACATGATTCACTGCAAATGCTAAATACGTTTTAATAAAAGGGCTGCTTGCTTCTTCCCCCGGGGGTCCGGGACAATGATACTCTCTGGACAAGAGGTGCACTCTGGGAATCTGAGGAAGTGAATCTGTGGTCGGTGGCAAAGCATTGACGGACAGGCCAGACCCAGCTTTTCATTTTTTTGCAACAATGCGCCGAAACAAGGTATTTCGGCACGCACCTTGTGTCGTTGGCTAATCGTGCTTGCAATTCAGACTGCTTTCTTCCAGAAAGTTCTAGTATAGTAACTTCAAAGGTTGCTCTGTTGGACATGAAATTGAAATTACTGTGTTTTGAGTGCAGCGCCTGTGGGCCATGCCGTTTTACAGGATCCCTTTCTCTTCCTTTCATTTCATAGCTGGGCCATTATGACTAACTTTATAGTCAGTTATATAATGTGCATAAAATAGCCTGGGTCAGTTGCATGGGCCTTTGTTAAATGCTGGTAAATGGATAGCCCGAGGCACTAGGCTTTGATAGGCCAGTCATTTGGTGTCTGCAGTTTCCTTGTAATTTCTTTTCTCGATGATTTCTCTCGCAGTCTCATTTGTCGTCATTGTCTCGAGATGTGTTCATGAGTGGTGGTCGGAGGCCCCCTCTGCTAGCACTGACGGAGGTGTTTGGGGGAGAGTGGGTATTAGGGTGATGGTGGGGGGGGGGGGTGCTGAACATTGCCTCAACCTGACGGTGTAAACTTGAGATGGGTCGGAGAGCAGCAGGCGATGGCAGCTAGGACGAGGCAAGCCGAGCGAGCGAGAGGGAGGGGACGACCATTAGACACGTTTTCCATGCTGGCTAAAAGAGAGCAGAGAGCTTTTGTTTTCTCCTCGCCATAATAATTTCCTTTTGGGTCACTCTCCACGGGCTTTTCAGGGCAGTGAAAGTGGAGACGCACACCCGAGCTCCATTACACGGACCATCAGATAGAGCGAGGCAGATAAGTCCTCTCCCCATATAATAAACGCCTCATATTCCATCTTCAAAGCTGAGAGTGCTCCTATCTTTCCACCAAGTAAGGCACCACAACCAAGCAGCCAATAATGTTGTGAAACAGGGTAATTGAGAGAGAAAGTGCGAGATAGAGATTGAGAGAGAGAGGGAGGGAGGGAGGGACTGACTGAGTCAGACAAAGAGAGAGACAGACCTGGACCTTGAAAAGGATACCCCCCACAAAGCCTACGCCCCTCCTTGTCTCTGTCCATCGGCTTCATAGCTTAGTGAGCACCTGAGCGGGAGAAAGGTTAATGTAGCAGGCCCGGCTGCTCAACCTATGCCACTTTTTCAGGAAGTGTTCTGAGCGAATCACAAATCGTGGACAAGTGAAGTTAACCCCCTTTCACTCTGTGTGTGTGTGTGTGTGTGTGTGTGTGTGTGTGGGGTGGGCAGTGGTTGCTTAAGTTCAGGGTTCACTCCCAGGGCCAAGGCAATCATTGACACGGTTAGGCAGTTTACACCTTTTTAATGGACCGAGCCTCAGTGCTCAGATCAAACCCTATTTAATAACTCCCCCCACTTCAAAGCGCCAGCAGACAGAGGACAACAGGTAATAAATCCCTGGAAAAGTAAATAGTGGAAAGAAGGCCTGGGCCCCGCCCTTGGGATCGGTGCAACGGTTTCAGACCAGCAGGGTTTTTGAATGACAGCAGAAGTAACTGTAGCTGCAAGTCAGGGTTTCAAGCTCCCTTTTAAGCGAGGCGTCTCGGGCATGCACCCTCCCCACCTTCACTTTCACCTGAGGTTAACACCTTGTCTCGCCACTTCAGTTCATTTGGGCTGCTGTCTGTTGCCACCTACAAGATTGGACGGGTGAGACAGGTGCGCTGAAGCTGTTCCCACTGGAAGCGTTCAGGCACTGCCACTCTTTGACAGGACCACGGTGCTCCTGACAAATGTTTATCAGGAAAGAAGTAAGCACCCACAAACTACTAACATATATCAAACTGACAGTCTTTTTACTGCTGCATGCCTCCTGCTTGGTTGGATATTGGATTTCGATTGGGAAAGGGGAGAAGGTTGGAGACAAGATGTGGATTCATGAACACTATTTTTTGAGCTATGATTTTTTGTTGAGCTATGATTTTGTTTATGAATGTAATAGTAATATAATGGACGACTTCACATATCATAATTAGCCTGAGATTTTTTTTCCTTTTTTTTCATGTGAGATATCCATGCAAGAGGACTCAGTTGGAAAACTTTGAACTGCATTGTTCATTGTTGAATTCTCATCTTAAGTCCTAATCTAATGTAAATAGAAGTGAGACAGGGCCTCCATTTGAGGCGGCTATTTTAAGGCTGGGCTTTGTTCCCCATGCGAATGGAAATCCTTGCACTTTAACCTGGAAATCAATTGTGCCTCTCCATATGAGAGCGTGCTTGAGTTAACAAGACGGTGACTTCAAAAGAAATTCTTTTCAGTTTTTTCCCCCCGTGATTAATCCTAATCAGTGAGCATAAGAGGAACAGTAAATTGACTTTGCAGTCCTTTGGAGATATTTAATAAAGAGGCATCACAGTTGAGTTGAAGTATGTCTATCCGGCCTGCTAGGGGCCAAAGCACTATTTCCTCTTTATCTGCTTGAGCTTCCTCCCAATGGCGCCCTCCGCTCCTTGTAACCTGAAAACTACTTGCAAAGTCAAAGTCAAAGTCAAAGTCAGCTTTATTGTCAATTTCTTCACATGTTCCAGACATACAAAGAGATCGAAATTACGTTTCTCACTATCCCACGGTAAGCACTATCCCAAGCATAAACACGTTGCGGCTTTCTCCTGCCTTATTTTTAGATATGCTATCTGATATCGTCATGGCAATGCAGCGTAAACAAACAGGGGATTTTGGGTTTTGACACTGTCAGCAGCCCGTGCCCTGGCCTCATCTTTCGCTTTGATCAGAGAGCGTTTCTCTTCTGCCAAGCATCCAGAGTAGCTTTAAGAAAACACAACAAAGCAAAACACAACAGGAACTACCGTGAACCCCTGGCGCACAGCAACAGTGACGCTCCCGTGAACGCGGCCGACCTGTTGTGGAGACCGATTGTAGAAATATCTTGACCGGCGATCAGTGCGTCCGCCCCTCGTGTGAGCGGGCTGTATAGATCGGCATTGGCACCTCGCGTGCAGCCCTCGGCTCACAGAATTCTGGAGGGTGGGAGGCGGGCGCCTGTCAGTGTGCCTGTTCTGTGTACTGCCCAGATTGTTATGCACTGTTATTTTGTAGCATGTTTGTGTGTGTGTGTGTGTGTGTGTGTGTATGTGCGCAGGGAGGTATGGGGATTGGTGGAGGGAGGTTGTGTGGGCCAGACCCTATGTGGCCGTTGCATGGCTGCATTGTGGAATCTGATTGCCATGGGGGATGGTGAGGTGTGGAGGAGGGAATGGGGGGTGTGGTGGGTGAGCATATGGGCCCATACATGGTGAGGTCATCGTTCGCTGGGGGGGGGGGGGGGAAGCGGCTGCACCCGCATGTACCGGATAGGGGTTAGCAAAGATGTCATCGAGGGCACACAATTAGCATGTTCATGTCTTAGCTAGTTGGCCTAGTTCTAGTTGTGGAGAGCTGAAAAGCGTGGTGCTGGGGACGAGCGCCTGTGCTACTGGATGGGGAGGGTGGGGGATCGCTATGCTGGACTCTGATTTGAGGCTTGTTTCCCCCTCTGGAGCTTTGCCTACTCGCATGTCCTCATCACCCCACTCCTCAAGAGGCCCTATATCTGTAGTAACAGTCTTTTTCTCCCACTCTCTGTCTTTCTCCATCTCTTTTAAACACAGGCACACTTTCTCTTATATCCACACGCACGCAAGCACGCACGCACGCCATTTAGCCTGATGTCATCATTTCTTAATCTTTTGTTTTCCTTACTCTTCTCTCTCTCTCTCTCTCTCTCTCTCTCTCTCTCTCTCTCTCTCTCTCTCTCTCTCTCTCTCTTCTGCTCCATCTCTTCCTCTCCTCACGCTTGCTCTCATACAGCTTTTGTTATGATCCTCCTGATAAGAAGGCAAACATAACAAACCAATTAACAAGTGGCTAAAAAGATGCTTTGTGTCCATTTCTCTTTTTTTCTGCAAATGCAAGCTATATAATAGGCCATTAATTCTATGGGAGCCGCAAAAGTGGGCTGCTTGCCAAACTCCACCTCTGCCTCTCAGACCCCTCAACTGTGTGAGTGTGTGTGTTATGTGTGGGGGGGGGGGGGTTGTAATAGAGGATGGGGGTGCTGCAACAGTGTGTACATTGCCGATCCATTTCAGTTGACAATTATGTCAGAAATGCCATCCTAGCCTTACATACACACAATGTGGGCCAGAATCTCTGCACTCTCAATAAAGTCACCACAAGGCCCATGACCCTGTCCTACCCTAATGTCCTAATGTATTCATTTCAGGACCGAAATCCTCTATTCTTTTTTGTAGCAAAGTGGCAAGTACTTTGCGAGCAGCCATGTTATTCCGTCTGAAACTGGTTTGTTTTGCCATTGCCCTTGGAACAGTATCAGTGGGAATTAGTGTCGGCCTCCCAACGTCCCACCCGGCTTGGAGTGTAATCTTAACTTCCAGCATTCAAAACCTGTCAATGAAAGGCCAGCTGTTCCTCTACCCCTCTCCACCCCCCTTCCAAAAACTACGACCCCCCCCCTCCTTCCGGCTCCCGCCTTGCCGCCAAAACTTCCACCATCGACTCCCACTGCCAACATTCCCACCCTCACCCCTGTCCAGCCTCCCCCCATGCCCCGCTGAGCCAAGGCATCCCTGGCAGCGAGCATAAAGCTAAAGTGCTGTTTCCAGTGGGCATCAGGTTGCACCAGCACATGTATGTTCATTTAGAAGGGATGTGGTTAGCACACAGTGCGACTAGCTGCGCTGCCAGCCCTGCTCCATTCATCCAATCTGAGGTCCGGTGGCAAGGACGCAGTTCTGTAAATCTTAACCATACGACCCGAAATAGAGCACAACAGGCTATAATGCTGCCGGCTGCCTCCCCCTTCAGAAAAAAAGAAGAGAAAAAAAAAAGCCTCTTGACTGCTGCTGGTAGCTGCATTCCCAGGATAAGACTCTTTGTAGAGAATTATAGTGTATGGAGTCAGCCCATATGTTTAGTTCTTGTCAGTGTAAGTGTACCAGAAGGAGACTTTCTGTAGACTTAACAACGGCGAGATGGCTGCATTGGTCTCTGAAAGTCTATGTGTTGTTATTTTGGGGTTATCTGTTTGACCCACTTGGTTTGTAATTGCATTCTAAACAGTTTCCTTTTCCTCAGTGCCAATGATCATTCATCTGTACTTATATACTTACAAGTTATATACTTGCATGTCAAGCACAATTGATCCAAAACCAATGCATTTTCAAAATGTAATTCCTCCGTCAAAGTCCTCCCAAACGTCTCTGTTGTGTGTGTGTTTTAGTGTTTTCCCACACACTCAGCTCAAGTGGATTTCTGTAGGCACTTTTCCTAGTCCTGTAGGTCCTCATTATTAGCCTGGAACAGCCCAGGCCAGCTCAGCTTGTCTGTTAGCCCTGCGTGCAAGCGGTGGGCCCCCCAGCAGAAGGCAGCTCTACTGATCGGCATGTTCTGCATTCCCATGACTAGGGTTACCATAACTTCGCCATATACATCCTCCCAGGCCAAGACCACCAGCGGGATCATTTCCCGCCAAGACGATCGCTCACCACATTAATATATTACCTGCTCCTTTGACCCTATTTACATATGTGAGGTGTAGCATGTGATTGTGAAGAGATTGCACACATTCTGTAATGAAGGAGTTCTCAAGTTCTGTTCCTGTACATTCAGCCCCTTCCTTCAGTGACCTTAAAGGTAAATAAATATCATTTAAAAACTCCAGAGATAAACAGGAGAGAAACTGTAATGTGAAATATTTACGCACAATATTTAGTTTCACACATTGTTGTTGAGCCAAGAATTTATAGGGTGCACAGTATTTTTAGTGATAATAATTTGATTAAAACATCACTGTCAACGATATCCTATAGCTGTCCTTTCAGGATGTTTGTGAAATGTACTAAAACAGATTTGGACTGTGTCTGCAACATAACCCTAACCCTGTTAAACATTGAAAATAGTTTTGAAAACTGTTATAGCTCTGAATGTTTGGCCTTCAACTGTAGACGTTTGGTGGCTGTGTAAGTAATGTGCAGCCTGGTGAGTTGCTCTGCTGCTGTCTGACGTTGTGAAGCTGTGGAGATCGGAAGGTTTAATAAAAGGCCAGGAAAAAAGAACCCCTCTGTGAAAAGTTGCCAGGTCTTGAAGATGCCCCCCCACCCCCTTCCCTTTTTTGTCTCCTTTAATTTAGCTTCCCTTTTCCTTCTAACTGAAGTGGGTCAGTTTTAATAAGAGCGCATTGTTTCACTGACGGGTCGCCGCCTGCTCACAGCTGTGGACGAAGCTATCTAGCATGTTTGGCACAGCAGCAGTGGCAGTGGCAGCAGGAGGAGGAGGTGGAGCAGGCGGAGGGGGTGGAGGAGGAGGTGGTGGAAGAAAGGGCTCAAACCTACACACTGACTGGATGAGTAGCAGCTTTCTGGCTCCAAGAAGGCCATGTGTGTGTGTGCCGGCGGCTCTTCTCCTAACTGGCTTGAAAATGAGATTGGTCAGGGCAAAGTAGTGGGAGATCAGGCCACAGAGTGCGGTGGGGAGGGAGGGCTCGGTCTCGCAGGGCGATTAAAGCCTGGACATTTGCATGCGTGGTGCGCTGTCTATTTGGCTGCGCTGCCCTTTGATGTCACAGGGCCTCTTTTGTTTCTCTTCGCCCCGGCTCGGAGAGCCAAGCGTCGGGTGAATAAACAGCGCCACAGACCTCCAGATAAGCACTGACTACGTGCAAAACTAGCCCCCGTGCAGACACTTCTACTGACCGTGTCTACACAACCCGTGTCATGTATTAACATCACACGCTGGTGCTCTAGCTTGTATTGAGAGGATTTTGACCTCGGTGACCAATGTCTCTTTGAAGGTGTTTATGCAGGTTGATTATGCCTCCTGGTACATGGTAATTCTCTTTCTCTCTCTCTCCCTCACACACACACACACACACACACACAAATACCCCATGCACTCCGCTTGCAACTCTTCCAATGTCATACATAAGGCTTGTTCAGGCAGCCCTACTATCGGTACAAATCAGATACTGTTTATAGTCATAACATAAGCCCCTTATCCCTACGGCCCATCTCTCTCCCTGTCCAACCCCCAGAGGGCCCAGCGTGTCCTCTCTCTGTCACTGCCCCCCCCCCCCACTACCCCTACACTCAGTTTGGCCCCTAGGGGTCATGGGATGGGCCAAACCTGTCAGCTCCTCTGCCATCTTCCAGTGCCAGCAGCAGCAGTCAAGTCATGAGTTGTAGGAACCAGGTCACAAAGTGCACATGGAACTTAATCAAGGGAAAGCCACCGTGCTGCCCTGGAGCAAGCCTGTAGCCAGGGAGACTGGCTCCACAGTCAACCTCAAACCCGTCTCCTATGCCAAGCTCCCGCCCCCCACCAGCAACCCAGCTTAGATATATTGGGGGTGGGGGAGGGGGTAAAGAACATTTGATAAAGAACATTTTCCTTCTGTGAAAAACCAGCGGCCTATTCAAGAGCATGGAGGGAAAATAGGGGCATCCTGGGAGCCGAAAGGCATGCCCATATACTCCTGTTTGGGATTATGTTTCAGAGGCCAGCTGTCTCAGAATCCTCGCTCATTCATGGCACAGCAGAGCATAGCGTTAAGCTTGAGATTCCGTTGCTACCAGATAGCACAAAAGTACCTGTGATGGGAAACCTGTGAATGAGCCTCACTCCTCAAAGTTACTGTGTTTATCTTGTGTGTGTGTGTGTGTGGGGGGGGGGGGGGGGGGTCTGCAGCACTATCATTATCTGGCCTCTCTTTTGTGTGCCTTTGCGTATCATCACGTCTGGGTGCTTTCCACCAGACACAGACTGCAGAAGCCACCAAAGGCAACGAGGAGAGAAGGGGGGGGGGCCTTTGAAAAGCAGCAGAATCAATGGAGATGAATATGAACAGATTACGTATTCTTCTGAGGCATAGAGAGGAAGCCATGCCTGCTGGGGTACCCGGCGGCTCCGCTGGCGAACTGACGACTGCTCACAGGTGCAGGGAAGAGGCAGGGCACCCTTTTGTTTTTCCTCAATCACTCTCCACGGGGCTTGTGCCTCATGGTTTCCCCCTCTTCCTCCCTCTTCCTCTCAGTTTGCCGTTATTTCTTCCACTTGCTTTGTTTTAGTATTTTTTTTCTATTTTTTCACCCATTGCTGCCTTAGTCTTTCTCTCTCTCGCTCTCTCTGTCTCTATCTCACTCTCTTTCTCTCTCGCATTCTCTTTCTCTCCAGATCCTGTTGCCCCTGCCACCTTTACACTGGTTCTTATCTGGGCCTCTCATCTCTCTAGTCTTTTCGCGTTTCTGCACGTACGGCCTTTGTGTCTTATCAGTAATCCACATCTCTTATCAGTTCCTTTTATGTGCAAGCTTTTTTTTCCCTCTTCTTTTTTCTCCCCCTCTCTTTATAGTCGGCAAGCTTTTATTCCACTCTGAGCCTTCATAATAAAGCCTACATCAAGGTCCTAGCCCAAAATGGGTGACGTCTCCAAATAGCGGAGGAATGCCAACTCAATGAACCTGAAGTGTTCGCTGGCAATATTGCAGCAGTAACACAAGCAAGTGACATTTAGCAAAAACGTTTTTTAGAGGAGGAAAAGTTTCTGACTTTATCATCGTCCAGCCACACTGGCCCCTGAACATTTCCTCCCAATGAAGACTCTTGTCCTTTAAGGATACAGTATGCCTGGAATGTCTTTGTAAATGACTGCCTTGCGCCTTTCCTAATTAAGTGGTTCGAACTGTGTCATCCTCAAGCTCGTCCAGATTTTCCCTTTGTCTCTGCTCTTCCCATTATGTTCCTATGGGACCCAATTGAAAATCCTTTCACAGCATTGAGGTAAGTATAGGGGCATGCTGGAAAGTTTAACGATTACAATAAAAGCAATTGGTCATTAGCTTGAACTTTGGAGGTTAGGTCATTCAGTGTCGATTTGATGGTCAGAATTTATTTCCTAATGCTTATAGATGATGGGTCTGGAACAAGTATCTGACTTCCTGATGTTCAAATTGGGATAATTATGGGAAATGAGATGGAAGTGGCTGTTTAATGTGTCTGTGCAGAGGTCAACTAATCACTTTCCCAGGGTTTTTACGCTAGACAAGAGGTCTTTGGTGCCCCCTCTCTGTATAGCTCTCTCAAGCAGGCTTTGCTATTTAGTATAGCTGTTTGTTTGTTTGTTTGTTTGATTTATGCGAAGATAGTGGCTAAAGACGTCAACATGTACTCTCATACATACCTCCATTCATGAGGTCAGTGAGATTCAGTTAAACAGCGGTGTCAGCAGTGAGATATGCTTGTTTAGAAAACGGGATTATTGTTTACCTTTCCGATTAAAACGGAGGTTATTCTCCTGAGACATTTATGGACTTTGGCGAGTAGATAACGCATACTGCAAACATTAAAATGCCATCAGTCAATCGGACATGTCCCACTCCAGTCATACAAACCTGATTTATCATTTCCTGGAGATACAGGTGCTATGTCTGTACATTCGGCCATAAGTTGTCACTTGCCTATTTTGAGGTTCCTATTTTACGCTTTCCTCTCTCTAAGATAAGTTTTAAAATACCCTTCCTTTATGACTGAACAGTATTAAGTCAACAGTATTTGAATCTCAGGATGAGGTACGAGAAGCACTATTTGTTCATTTGTTGATTTTGATTTCATGAAAATCTAGTTTCTAGCCTTTTGATGTGTTTCATTGAAGCCTTCCACTCTTGGTTTTTATACATGTGGTGCCATCAGGAAATAATAGGCCTACAGTGTAACGCCGGGAGTGTTTTGCTTTCCTTTAATATACTCTGCATTGTGTTTTTAAAAGAAAAGTTTAAATAATACGACGTGACGTTCAAACTGGGTCTTACTGAATTAGTGTATTGCTTGTACATATGTCATCACATGCAGATGCTCCTGTTGCATGCTCCTAAGTTAAAGTTCATTTTTGCGGCACACCTACACCATTTACCGTTACCCTTACATTCCCGTGTGAAAATAAAGAAAAGCACAACTCATGTGGGGAAATTCAGGGAAACAACATTAACCCTGCTACAACTGCTTGAAACCATACATGCTCCAGCAAGTAGATTATGATGTATGTGTATAGTAAGGAACTAGTGCAGTGGGTAGTATTATTTTTTGCTGTTATTATTTCAGTAGTAATTTGTTTCACAAGCTTGTCTCTTTTTTCAGTCAGCTTCTATGCAGGGGGATAGGATAATTATACAGGAGGGGAATAGGATAATTATGTTAACAGAAAACGTACATCAGCAATCACAGAAGTACAGGTGACTTACTTCTGAGCACCGATCTTGTAGAGTGACCCTTGATGAGAGCACCTTGATGAGTCTTGAAGAGTGAGCCTGAGCTCCTCAAACTCTTGGCATATATTCTGTTTCAAAAGTCCCTCCTACACTCTAAATGCTAATACCATGGTCTGGTCATCTTGTTCTGTATGAAAATAAATCTCCACCTTGATTGGGATTGTTCTCAAGGCCTTCCCCCATACCGTTTCTCCAAATGTAAGTGTTGTTACCTATTTTCTCCAAATGTTAGTGTTGTCACACGGTTCCTTCCTGGCCCCAAGTGAGGCCATAGCATGGACCTTTGAGTGTTGTATTGATAAGATCACCTTGTGGGACATAAAGTAGCATATGATGTTCTTTAGACAGGGTAAACTGTAAAATCGTACACAATTTAAAGCATTAGAAAAACTACAAGATGTTCTATCACTTTAATTGGATCTAAATCCAGTTTCAAGAAGCATTGAACACACAATTATGTTGCATGCTGCCTTGCACTGTAAACACAAGGAGGATTCATTTCATCTGACAGACATTTCACTTTAAACTGTAGCATACTGTCCCCCCCCCCCTCCTTTTCCTGTCTCTGTCATTTGGTGCCTCTAGGCAGATCAGATGCAGTCATAACCTCTAATTAAGTCCTGTTTAGGCACAGGGCAGATTTGTATTAAGAATATATGCCCTGTTTGTTCCCATACAGCGGGTATATATATATATATATATATATATATATATATATATATATACACACACACACACACAGATAGCTGCTGAGTCTGGTGCAGAGCCTGATCTGGCCCTGAATCGCTACTAGGGCTGCATCAGAGTCAGCTGTTCCGTGGGTCTGAGTGTGGATCTGATGACGCTGACCTCAGGCGCACAGTAGCCAAGGCCAGTGCCTCCTGTTGCCTTTTGAATAATATATATTAAAAAATCAAGCTGTTGGCCTACAGCAGCACTGGGACAAAGACTAAATGTTTGGCTTCCTATTGTGCAAACCCCAGACCCCCTGAAAGGCAAAGCATTCTGTCCAATCAAAAAGACAAGCCCTTCAGCGTGCTTCACGTCTACATTACAGGCAGCGCAGAGCTTTTCCTAGACGCTTTGTTGTTGTGTTTTGTGTGTTCTCATCGATGTTTTTCACTGTTGTGGTTGTTTTTGTTGCTGCTGGGTTTTTTTCTCCTGGTTGTGCGTGTGTGTGTGTGTGTGTGTGTGTGTGTGTATGTGTGTGTGCATACAGAGCAGTAGTATCCCTGGGATGGGGGGGGGGGGGTCTGTGCTATGCGCTGTGTCCTGGAGGCCAGGCCTTGGATGGATCCTGCAGATGATATTGTACTAGCAGTGGAGCATGTGCAGCTGGGATTGCTATCTCCTTTGATATTGGGTGGTGTGTTATGTGGAAAGCACCCTGCCCCAGCTTCACTTCCCCCTCCAACCATGGGGCTTTTGCATGCCAGTTGCTTTTATAATCCCCTGAAGATTTGTAGTTTATTCTGCAGAATTCAGCCAGAACTATGAGAACTATGCCTCCTTTTCCCCCCTCAAGGCTGTAATATTAGTGTGATCGTGGGATGCACAGTTGTGATTTGAGAACTCTGTTAGTGGCATAGATCAGTTGGCTCTCCAGCCAGTGTTGGCGTATGAAGGTTATACCCATGGATTTGGGTTTCTCTTTCCATTATAATGAATGATGTATTTCCATGTGAAGAAAACCAGTCAATTCTTGTCTTGTCAGTCAACTGGATGTTAATTAGTGGGCTAGACTTGTGTTCCCAGTGAATAAAGTGAAGAATGGAGTAGTAAGCTTGTTAGCTTTGACCATATTGACTGCAATGAGGAATGAAAGATCGTGCTTTGGCAGGCCGAGTCTCTCTCTCTCTCGAGTGCTCCGTCAGGGAGCCCCCTTTCTGAGGCGCTCTTTGTTTTGCTGCATCTTGCCAGTATGCTTTTCTGCGAGGGGAAGCAGGAAGTGCCTGGGACGCTCTCGCTAATCTTCCAAGAGAGAGTGCATGCCGAAACACACCTCTCTCCTCTCTTCTCTCCATCCCCCCTTCTCTCTTTCTACCTCTGCTTTCTTGCTCTTTCTCTCTCTCCTTGACCTGCCCCCCCCCACCTTCCACCTTTCCTCCTGTCTCTTCATCCATCTCTCTCTGTCTCTCCCCCTCTCCCTTGCTCCCCCCCCCCTCTCTCTCTCTCTTCCCCCCTCTGTCTCTTTCAACGCATCCGTCTCACCAAAGAGACAGGGCCTTTGAGGTATTTTGTTGCCTCGCGGGTTCCAAGATCAGCAGAGGCTCCAGTCAGCGACCAACGCAGAGCCCCTTTGGCTCTGAAGCTGCTCTGCCCTTAAAAGTAAAAACAATCAGAGAGAGAGAGAGAGAAATAGATAGAGAGAGAGAGAGGGGGAGAGAGAGAGGGCAGACAGCAAAGGCACAAGGTGTGGTGTGATATTGGCAAAAAACAAACACAGACAACACAAGCAAGTTTTTCTAAGGCAAAGAAAGTTAGCATAACCCACATATATATGGAGAGAGAGAGAGAGGGAGAGAGAGAGAAGTGGGGGAAGGCAGGCTGAACTCTCACCTGAGGCCTGTGACTCAGTGCACTCAGTCAGTCGCAGTGACTCACTCGCTCCCCAAACTCCGATTGGGGAAGATTAAAACACATGAAAGAGAGGGGAGCTCTGGTGCCGTCAGCGCTGAGCTGGCCAGAGGCCAGAGCAAACCCAGTCGCCTTCTAGCCAGAGCTTTTTGGCCCGAAACATCTCCTTCCACTCTGCAGACATTTCCCCACCTCCCACATTGTCATCAGTGGGTGGCGTGTAGGGGAAAGTTGTCATTTAACTCAAGGTCTAGTCCTTGGTTGTTTTGGCAAAATGTTTGACTTTATTTCATAACTCACTGTGGGAGTTTGAGCCTATAACTGCACTGAGACAACTGTACATTCGTTTGGATATTTCCTTACAGTTTATTTTATCCCAGACTAATTGGCTGCTTCTGATTCACTCTCTTGAAACGTTGCCATGTTGATATGAAAATGAGAACAGCAGACCGCACATACAAGTGCAGTCCACACACTCACTTACAGACAAAACACCTGTGGCTGTTTTATCTTTACTGTTTACCTCCAATGTAAACACAATCCTCTTTCATGTTTTGGAGATGCCCCCCCCACCCAATAAGGTTAGCTGTAATTCTAAACGAAGAGCCGTGCGGCAGACGGCAGCGCAGCACTGTAGGGTATATTTGCTCCTCTCGTGTTTTGCTAACCTTTTGCACAACATGTCTCCCTGGCACCTCTGCACAAAAACGCTGTCACTTTGCCAAGAACCACAGCGCATCGTTGATACGGACGTTCCCTATCGGATCCCATCGCCCTGGAACAATAAACCACTGTGCTACTGGAACAAGGCGGTGAGCTTTTCCGATGGAGCCTCACGTTGGGAGCCACGGCCCAGGCTTTGATATCTGCACTTTTTCCGGAGAGGATTCTCCACGGGAATCACTTTCAAGTGGCGTCGGTCACGTTTGTCAGCTCTATCAGTATTTTTTTTATCTGTGTTGAGCCTGTGATTGATCAAGTTTATTTTTAAACACACAAAGCCGACGGAGGCAGTTTCAACCTTGCCCAAGCCAGCTGGTTCTATAAATTTCCTTTTAATAGCTACAAGGCCCCTTGATGTGATTTAAACCGATTTCCAAATGCAGATGCAGATTTCCCCCCCCCCCCCTGTGCTTACCCAGGGTGCATTAGCAGGAGTAGGGTGTGCTGTTTTGAAGCAGTTGAAGGTTACCCATTAGTTTCCCTCTTCACATAATAAAAACCTGGCAGCAAATCCAGGCATGTTTGATTGGCCCTGTAGCAGAAATATCATATCAGCCATAACCTGGAAGGCTCGTTTGAGAGCAAGTCACATCATTTGACATGTGGTGTGTGTGTGTGTGTGCCTGTATGTGTGTAAAAGCCCTGTTGCTCAAGGAAGCTTGTAAAACAAGGAAATGATCTGTGAAGAGATCAACTGGATCAAGAGCTTATGGCATCTCTGATATGCCATGTGACTTAATTTAACTACTTTTTTTAAGGGGCATTGATAGTTGGAATTTCCCTTTCTGTCACTTTCTATTTCTCTCTTTCTTTTTCTTTCTTTCATTTGTTCTTTCTCTCTTTCTACACTTCTTTCTTTTTTGGCCTGTTCATCTTAATGCTGTCCACTCTGATGACTCTGTCATTGCCATACTGCCGTTGACTCTCCATTGAGCTGTGAGTGATGCTGATTATTGCTTTTTCTGGTTTTATCAAGATTATGTGTCACTTCTCACTTGACACGTGGCATGTGTGTGCAAGGGCTCTCTATCCCCTGTAGCATTTGGAGATCTTGAGATCAGTACAGCAAGTGAGGTAAAAAAACACCACAAGTTCAAAACAGCTGAAACCTTCAATCAAGTTTGCTATCTGAAAAAAAAAAACATGCACACAGTCTCAGACTGAGAATTATTCGGGGTAATTAATTGTAATTTATACATTTCCTCAAGGCAACTAAGAAAGATGTGATTTTTGGGGGGTTTGTGGCGCTCTAAAGATGGCTACCTCCTTAACGGTGACTGCAAAGCTGTTTTTTTTTTTTATCGGTGGCCTGCTTCCCGTAGTGGACGTGTTTGTAAAGCTGCGTTTGATTTGTGGCCCACCCACGTGGCGGCACTCGAGAAGGACACGGGGAAAGAATGCTGTGTTTCCCCTAAATAGTCACCGTTTCACTGCCAGCAGTTAAATTTTTTGCGGTTATTTACTGCGGTTAGTCTGTGAAGTTCCACTGATCTGAGAGGTCCCTTTTCCTGCCGTGTGCAGGTGTGTATGCACTACAGCGAGGCTGTGTCCTGGCATGCCTAAAAGATTGAGACTTTAAAATGGAGGTGGGAGGTTTTTTTTTCCCTTTACCCTTCTCTTTGTCTTGACCCCGTGTTTTTTTAAAAATGTTCTCCACATCATAGAAAGGTGTTAATATCCTATTCTTCCCTGAGTGGCAGTCCTTCTGAAGCAGCTTCCTGGCCCACATAAAAGCAGTTGTTTGCTGGCTTACAGGATTATAGGGAGAGCTCATGTCTGTGATTTATGGAACTGAATGCAACTCGCCATGTAAAGAATTTACGGTGTTGTCCATATATCAAAATATTAGTATCCTGCTTGTCCTTCAGTGTTATATCAAGAGTTATAGGTCTTCCTTGGGATACTTTTACTCTTCCCTTCTCTCTCTCTCTCTCTACCACACACACACACACACACACACACACACACACACACACACACACACACACACATACACTCACACACAAACATGAGCAAACCCACACTGGTGACATTTGATAGAGTCCATAGTATCAGGATATCTGTTCCCCTGCAGTATTGCTTTACTTTAAGCCATGTGAGGTTAGCTTTTTGTCCCCTGACCTCACACACACACACACACACACACACACACACACACACACACACACACACACATCCTCCCCGTCACCTGGAGGCTCAGTTTGAAGCTGCCCGTCAGTCACGGAGGAAGTGAAACTCTAAAGTGAGCTGTGTGACTGATACCTTGTGAGCCGAGAGCATCTTCAGTTTCAGGATCTAAGCCTCCTGCTGCTGCTGTTGGTGACGCTGGCTGGCCTGATCAGTCTCCGTCAGAGGGGAAGGATTCAGGCTAGGGTCAGAGGTCACCCTTGGAGAGCCCCTCTCTACAGCCCCAGGCCGTCCCCGCTACCACATGGCTAGCTGCTATTGTTACCGTGCGTGCCAGGAATCACATTCACAAGGCTGCCGTCAGTCAGTCAGTAAGTCAGTAAGTTTCATTTTGAGCAGTGGTGCATTATGGGAAGGTGGATGTGCACGTTAAATGTCGCCACTCCTGCGGTCTTTGCACTGGCGTTGCTGAGTTTGCGGTCCCAGTTGCACTGGAATGAGTCAGTGGAGAGGAGCTAATTAGGCACCATGCCAACTCATCGATTACACGTCTGGAGGCTGCCCAGCTAAGCCATGGGCTAGGCTGCAGGTGCGCTGGCATCTGTATAGATAGCATCCACAACTGAATTTCTTGAGAAAAGGTTCTGACCTTAAAGATGCACATTCACAGGGCAGTTTCCGGACAGTGTCTCGCTCACTATGACTTAGCCTAATAGAGGTTAACAATGGGCCAGTGGCCACTGTAAATATTATTGAAGTGGCTCAACAGGTTTTGGCCATTGATTCAAACCAGTCTGTGGTATATGCTAACCTTTTTATTATTTATACAGTAATTGGAATAAAATATGGGTCCTGAGTCGAGTTAAACATTAAGAGCCAATTTCTTGAACGTGGATTAAGCCTGTTCCTAGACCAAAAGCTCTGCTTCTTCAGTGGAGATCTTCGTTGAAGTTCTCCTTTATTCTAGAACCAGGCTTAATCCACATCTGGAAAACCAGCCCTAAGACTTAGCATTAAGATTTAGCCGTGTGAAAAAAAAGGAATATAAAATCTACCTGTTCCAGTACTAAAGACTGTACATTTTGACAAGCATTGGGTAGAATATTTGGAAAAACATGCAGTGGTGTCATAAATCTGTGCATGGGTCGAGGTGGTGACATCTCCGAGAATGTGGCAACCGAGGACGGAAAAGCAAGCAGCGCAGCACAGAGAGACGCTCTTTGAAGAGCCGCGATTGAAATAAATATACCAGCAGGAAATGAGTTAAGGAGCCCCTTGGACGGGTGCCTGGACTGGTTTTGTAATATATTTGTATTAAAAAGCAGGAGGGGTGGGGGGCAAGAAACAATATGTCAGTTTTTGTCCGAAACTAAACTTGTTTTAAATGGGGGTTTTTTTGTCCCCCTTTGCTCGGAGAGGCATCAAAGGAGGCACGGATACCAAAACTGTTTACGTAGCACATCTGCCAGAAAAAGTCAAAACACAAGAATCTGTCTGGGGCCGTCTGTGTTGAGAAGCCCAACATCCCTGCCAGGACTCTACATAAAACAGGATTTTTTCCCTCTTCCTCACCCCCCACCCCCTTACACTGGGACTGTCTCCTGGCTTGGAGGGACTTTTACGGTGTGTCTTTATCGAGTGCGCTCATCAATGCTAATGGAGCAGACAGGTCTTGTCTGTGTTGCCCCGTTACATAAATCGCACAGTATGGAAAAACAGTCGCCGCAGTTTGAACAAAGCGACTGGAGAGTTCAACTAGTGTCACCGAAGCCGCCAATTAAAACGTCGCTCTGTCGTATCAAGGGTGTGTGTTACTCTTGACGGGCCAGTGACGTCTATTTACAGGCTCTTTCTTTCTTTAGTTGAGTCTCGATCATTTGCTGAAGTAAAGAGTAGGGAAAAGGCCGAATTTCTTTTCTTTTTTTCGGAAAACGGAGGGAGTGTTGGTCTTGTGGTGTTTTGTTGTGGGAGGCAGTGTGCGTAGGCCTCCAGGGTGACTCAAGACATCTCCCCTTCTGTAATTATGTCAAAAATACACTTTAAAGAGGAATGATGTTGAAATAAATGCCATTTTGTTCCCTGTGTGCTCAAAGGGGGTATTTTGGACCCAATGGGTTTCCCTTGTGCCTCAAAGGCTTCACTCTCTCCCTCTCCCTTCCTTCCTTCTTCTTTCATTTCTTTTTTGCCTTCTTTCTTCCTCTCGTTCCGTCTTATGGCAGACATGGTCGTCTTTTTTGTATCAATTTTAGTCTGTCGCCTTGGCTGCCTGAGGCGCTTTGACTCGACTCCTTTTGGGGTGGCACCAGCCTGTGAAAAAGGAAGCACTCGCTTGGGTTTGGTGTGTCTCCAGTCATGCAGCTGCTCTCTCTCTCTCTCTCTCTCTCTCTCTCTCTCTCTCTCTCTCTCTCTCTCTCTCTCCCAAGTTTGTGTTTGAGTTAGAAAAGTACCTTCACATTCAGACTCTGCCATGTTTGACCCGATGAAAAGTTAGATTTGTGTCTGACATTGCTGTCTGTGACCTGTGTCTGTGGCCTGTGCACCCACTGACTGTAGTACATCTGAGTCAGTGTATTTGAGTTTAGGTAGGAAGCTGTCGAGTGAGCCATTGTCCCATGTTCCACAGGGTAATTACCTGGGTGTCTAGTTGTTGCTGTAGTCATTTTGTCTTTTGTCTGCTGTCTTACAGTCTTCCATAATTTCAGATAATGACTGTTTTTAAGGCATTTAATCTGTCTGTGTCTGTTGGTGTTTGAACAGTAATCCAGGGATCCATTAAATCCTGCGTGAAAAATTGAAATTCAGGATTGTCATCCGAGTTTCTTTGTGTGTCTGTCTATGTCTTGGTGTGTGTGTGTGTGTGTGTGTGTGTGTGTGTGTGTGTGTAAAGAGGAAATGAGCGTGTCTGGTTGTGTCCTCTTTGTGAGTGTGTGTGTGTGTATATGTGTCTGTCTGCGCACACACACACACACACACACACACACACACTCTCTCATTTTAAAGTCCTCCTAAGGGAATAGTGTTTACCTGTCTTCCTCGTCGGATTCCTCTGCTCGCTCAAACGGCTGGGTCAGGGCCGGCGGTGCCTTCCAGTCTGCCATGGACAGTGGACACATTCTTACCCTGATATCACTAGCCTGCTTGGAACAAAGATGTTGAAAGCCCAGATTGAAGCTTTCAGAGAAGGGGGTTCACCTGAGAACATCTCTGTGGCAGGTGGCTGTGTGGCACAGCGCGACCTCCCAGAGGCACTGTCCCCAGCAGACGTTAGCCAGACGTTAGCCTAAAGACTGTCTGTGGGACAGGATTGCTAAATGCCACAAATTGTTATGGTGTTGTGATGAACGGGGCTATTTGTTTAGAGGTACAAATTGGTACCCCTATATCCACCTGCCACAGTACTGTTTTGTTAAATCAAGCAAGATAATGCTAACAGGGTGGGGGTGGGTGGTAGAGGGTAAATGCAACTCTGCTTTCATGTTGCCTTTCTGTTCTTTTTGTTTGTGTGTGTTTGTGTGTGTGTGTTTGTTTGTGTGTGTGTTCATTCATGCTCCACTGAAAAAGCTTCAGATCTAGCTCCTTGGAGATATGTAGGGAGGCCTGGGTGAGATAAAGCATCAGATACTCTTTTTCTTTTCCTACCAATCTCCAACCTGGCGTAATCTTTTAGGTTCGAGAAAGAGAGTTTCTTTTCTGTCGCTGTCCGGTGTTGTAACCCCCCCCCCCAACCTCCACCCCCTAATCTGGCAGATCACCATGGTGATAAGAAAGATTGGGTGGTGGGGTGCGGTGGGGGTGGGGGGTGCAGAGAGAAGAGGGATCAGTGACTTCAAAGCCATGTGGCAGCATTCTCCCGGCCGGGACTGTTTACACTGCTCCCGGGAGCCTGCATTCCTGCCTCGCATTTTTCCATGGTATTCCGAGAGCTGCTCCACGGCGCTCCTGGCTGTGTGCCGAAGGCTCGGCGATAACCACCCTCCTCCCCTCCTCCCTCGCTCCCTTGCTCTCTTCCTTCCTTCATCTCTCTCACCCGCTTTCTCTCTCTCTCTCTCTCTCTCTCCACTCCTGTCCCTCCTAAAGCTCCTCTTCCTCCTCTTTCTGCTCTTCTTCTTTCTTGTGTCTCAATGGCTTTCAGAGGATGGCCAATAGCTGACCCTCAGCTGTCCAGACCCCTCCCATTTTCCTTCTAGCACTCACACATCAAATTCAGATCTGATACTAAATAATGAGATGTGACCTCACATGTCCTGCGTAACGCCATCATAAGTTGGAGCCAAACGATGATTAGCCCTCTGCTGTGGTGTCTGATGGGAGATTTAGATTTTGGTTTTCTGCAGGACTGGTTCCAAATGGCCCACTGGAGGCCTTCGCTTAAGCATCAAACATCAGCTTTGAACTTAACTTTATTTTCCCCTCTTGCAACACCAGTCAGTCAGTGCCTAAATCAACAGCTGAATAATATGCTTATTAATGACACATAACATTAATAACCTTTTGACATGATGCAATATGTTATGGTCATGCTCTACAGCGGGGTTGATGATGTTTTGTGCTGGTCTTAGATGTTGTATGTAGCACTCCAGTGAGCACAGTGAGCCATCAAAGGTCATATTGGAGTCATTTCATGCCTCACTGACACAACAGGTGTCCTGAGGTAGTTGATTTGTCTATAAGGAGACGATGCTAGGTAGAATCCCAGTGCAGGCCATTTTGCATAGCTATAACGAGATGTGTATTTTTCTGATCTCATTTTTTCTGCTGAACCCCCCTTCACCCCCACCCCCGTTTATATTATTGATTGGGTTTCTTGAGGTCGCTGGCAGACATCAGGAGATTTAAGGGCGTGCTGTCATGGAGGTTGTTTGTGTGACTTGGTCATGTTTACACTCTGGCAAGGACTCAACAATAAAGACTGGGGGAGTGGTGGTGGTGGTGTCTTCATGTGGCGCTGCTGCAGACGGTGTTGGGAGTGGATCCTATGACTCCATCTCTCCGACTCTCTTTCTCCATCGCTATATATCTCTCTCTCCATCTCTCTCTCTCTCCATCACTCTCTCTCTGCTCTTTCTGGGGCCTGGCCGTGTGGAACGGTCGGCTGGTGGGATGGCTGGCTGGCTGATTACGGGGTTGGGCCAGAGACTCCCCACGGCGAGCGAGTGCTCCGACGCAGGCATGACTCATGGAGGGGGGAGCGAGAGAGAACAAGCTCATTTGTGGAGACGTCAGCATTGCGCCGTGGTTTGATGTGTTTCTCCGCCACAAAAAAATCTCCCTTCTTCAGTTAGGCTCTCCCATCATAGACACACACACTCAATCTCTCTCTTTCTCTGTCTCTCCATCAGTCACACACACACATACAGACAGACACACGCACACTCTCACACACACACACACACACACACACACACACACACACACAGACAGACAGACACACGCACACTCTCACACACACACACACAGACACACGCACACTCACACACACACACACACACACACACACACACACACACAGACAGACACACGCACACTCACACGCACACTCACACGCGCGCACAGACAGGCACACGCACACTCACACACATAAACACACAGCTCCATCCCCATGCATGCTGGGGATTTTCCCCTGGCAAACTCAGTGAATCATCGCCACAATTCATATTACAGCGTGTAACTATGAGTTATTGAGTGCACTTCAAAACTGCCCTAATTGCCCCTAAATGCCTCCCCGGTTCAAGTCCTGGTCTTAAATGCTATGTTGCATTTGAAACTCTCTCTCTCTCTCTCTCTCTCCCTCTCTCTCCCTCTTTCTCCCTCTTTCTCTCTCTCTCTCTCTCTCTGTCTGTTTTTACTTTTTTTCCAGTCTTGTGCTTTGGTCCCTGCTTTTAAAAACGGATGCTTCCTGGTCTCTTTCAGGATACAGTCCTCGGGGCGGGTGTGGGCTTTCTGCAGCAGTCTCGTATAACCTCATTTAACACGGCTGTGTGTGTGAGATCAATACAGGTATCAGATGGAGATAAACGGCACATTGTGGGGTCGAGGGCTGTTTGGCGCCTGGGCTGCACTCGGGGTCGGACAGCGGAGGAGCGAGATAGGAGATCTGACGCGCGGCTCAGGTGGCAAAATTCCAGCCCGTTCCCCCTTTGTGTCCATCTAGAGGCCTTCTCCGCCGGCCGGGAAAGACAAGTCCCGTGAAAAGGTTGGGGGGGAGGGGGGGGCTGGGCACTAGTCGCACACTGGACTCTGGCCGGTGCACAGTTTCAGTCCTCTTTAGGAGTGCCATGCGTAGCCTGACTATAAAGACTGTGTATGTGAGAACGACTCTGAAATGAGAAGATGGGGAGAGAGAGGGTGGGGGTGAAAAAAGGGGAAAAAGGAGGGATGTTCCAGCTCATATGCACATACACTATCTTGACCTTTGACCTGGAGAGGATGAGAAGCGAGGTGGTGGCTTGTCCTGAGAACGGAGCGGAGTGGAGTGCGCTATAAAAGAGCCTCACCCTGTGGAAGGGGAACCATATTAAAAGCTCACTCGACAGCGCCATCATTTCTGTTTTATAAGGACGGGCATAAAAAGAGACACCTGTCTCTCGTTAAAGACACGCAGGCTGGAAGTCCCGGTGGCTGGCAACAGTGTCATCTGCCCTGCCTCCTACAGAAGAACCAGAAGGCACCGCACCGCACTTTTTTTTTTACTTGGGACTTTTTTTTTTTTTTACTTTAGTACTAAGGGACTATTTTCTGGGAGACTATTTTTTTCTTTTTGCCTCAGTAGTGTGGCGGCATTGGTTGGGGAGAGGAACCCGAGAGTTAATATCGGTGTATAGTATAAGGAAGGATCATTAGCTACTTTGACATTGGTATAGCGGTATAGCAGCTAGAGTGAGCTGAGGTGATGGGAGATGATAGGAACAGGTTGCTCAGGGTGGAGGAGAGAAGGGCAAGAGAAGAGAGGAGAGGGGAGGAGAGAGGTGGAAGGGGTGGGCTGGAGTCGGACTCTCCGAGTGGGAGCAGGAGGGAAAATGAATGGGCAGGCAGGACTGGTTACAGAGCAGAGCCGTCATGACCAGGGCCCTCTGATCCACCCTCCACAACACTTTCCATATGTCTCGCCCTAAATGCACTCCTTCATCTCTCACTCAACTTATTCACTCTCTCTCTCTCTCTCTCACTCACTCACACTCTCTCTTTCTCTGATAGACACATCATGTGTGTTAAACATGTAATGGTACAATTGAACAGAATATATATTGTGTTTAAAGCATTCAAATTTAATAGTAGTTATAAAATAATAAGGAAAACAATAGAACAGATTGTACTACTAAATAATACTAATCAAGTAAATAAAAATACTACTGCTAGTACTTACTACCACTGCTACTACCACCACCACTACCACTGGTAAGCTAAAAATGAAGGGTTTTGGTGATGAGGTTATGGTCAAACAAGAGCCCAGGTTGTGGCAGAGAGCCACATCTACCATTCCATCTCTCCCTCGCCAGCCGAGCCTTTTTGACGTCCTCCCTCCCACTTGTCTGGGACTTTTGCCGCCTTTTGGCCGTCTGTTCGCTCCTCCGTAAATATTTGACCGCTGCTCGGAAAACCAGAACAACCAACAAAAAAAATAAAAAATCTAAATTCTTCCCTTCCTCTCCTCCCTACCTCTTAAGATGAGCCTGAGCAGGATTCCGATCAGAACTTCCTGAAGGTAGAGAGGTAGGAAGTCATGAGTCATGCTAAGCACTCCCTGCCTCCCACATCACACACACTAAAGGCCTCAAAAAAAGAGAGAAAAATGTTTGCACTAAGACTCCTATATTTTAAACATGGCGCGGTGCGGGGAGTGAGCTGAGATGGAGGGTGCGGGGAGTGAGCTGAGATGGAGGGTGCGGGGAGTGAGCTGAGATGGAGGGAGAGCCGTGCGGAGGAAGTTGGAGGGGCTTTGTGTGTACATGGCCCTTGCTACTAGGAAAGAGGGATCATTGAAACACTAACAATTGCTGGGGTTGGAGAGCCTCTTACTGGTGTTGGAAGGGAAGCACGGTGTTTATCTTCACCCTCGCCTTTGAAATGGATAGTGTGAGCCTGAGGGGAGTGTGTGTGTGTGTGTGTGTGTACATGCACACACAAGTGCAGGGCTTTGATACGCATTGTGTTCTGTTTCGAAGGTGGGTTTACTGGTACAGTGGAAAGAATGAAGGCCGGCCACACAAAACGCACAGCTGAACCATCGCCATGGCGACAGGCGGCCCTGCTTTTGTTCACCCCACCCCCCCCCCCCCCACCCCACACACACATATACATACACACACACACACACACACACACACACACACACACAAGCATCGTTGACTTTTGTCTGTAGGAATCTACACGATTTAATCGTTTGTTCACTCGCTCTCTCACTCCTTTTGCTTCTACTTCCTGGGTCAAGGGTCATACTGTGGTTTAAATGGGCCATAATCCACTATTACTCCTTCCTCTCCCTCATCTCCCTCTTGATACGGTGGTGGTGGGGGTCTGAAAAGTCACAGAAGAACAGAGGAATTTGTGCCGACTGTACCAAACAACTATCTGCTTAATTTCTGATATCACTCAGGAGGAAACCTTCTTCTCTCTTCTCTCTTCTCTCTCTCTTTCTCTTTTTTCTCTCTTTCTCTCTTTCTTTCTTTCTTTCTTTCTTTCTCTCTCTCTCTCTCTCTCTCTCTCTCGCCTTCTCTGAGCTCTCCCTAGTTTGTGCAGCACAGTGTTGCTTTTGTTGGCTGTCTCTAAAGCCTGCACTTCAGATAGCTGTGTTTGGCCAGTGTTATTGTCTTTTCCCTGGGAGATATTCAGGAGTGTTGCTGCAATAGGACATCTGGATCAAGAGCGGCGAGCCTTCCTTGCATCCAGGCTTTCGAGAAAAGAACGGCTGTTCTTTTTCAGCACGTGTGTGTGTGTGTGTGTGTGTGTGTGTGTGTGTGTGTGTGTGTGTGTGTGTGTGTGTGTGTGTGTGTGTGTGTACGTGCATGCGTGTGCGCCCAAGTGTTTAAGCATGCGCCGTCTTTTTTGTCGTTCGCCTCGTTTTGCCTCGCCGACCGTCTGCTAATGTTTGTTTTTGCCCCTGACACTCTTGCGTGTCTGTGAATGTATCTGTGAGCCCGTGTCTTTGTGTCTGCATCGGAATGCCCCCCTCTCTCCCTCCCACCCCCCCTCCTCCCCTCCATGTTTGTGCCTTTTGCTGGAGTGTGTGTGTGCAAGCCCGAGCCGTCCCACTTTTGTCCCCCCTCGGGGACGGTAGCAGGTCAGTGGTGCAGTAAAGCGTGTCCCAGCCCCGGGGCTCTGGCCCAGTCCCTGTCCGGCCGGCCTCCCCTGCAGCCTTTCTCTCCGCGTGTGTGTGTGTGTGTGTGTGTGTGTGTGTGTGTGTTTGTGGCGAGTGTCACCAGGGACGCTGCTCCCCCTGCTGGTCACTAGCTCACGCAGCACCTTTGGTCCATGTGATATCCCTTGGACACAAACAGCACAGGTGCTCGGAATACAGGCGCTCTGGGCCAGCATAGTGCATCTGCCCAGGACTCACGGGAAAGTGGCTGATTTGACTTGGCTGACTATGGAAGTTGTTCGGTTCTTAAGACTCTCCATACAGCTACAATCTTGCCCAATCCCCCCCACCAACATGCTTGTTCTGGACACTTTGACTGTTTGCATTTGGTAATGCGTCACAGACGGTCCACATCGTAGACCCTGTCCTAGCTTGTTGCGGAGGTGTCTCTTTGGACGCCAGTGAAGGGGAAGACACATGAAGCGCACACGCTCTTGGCACAGCGGCCCGCTGCTCCTCTCTGATGTGAGTCCACTGCCGTCACCGAGTGCCTTGCTTTCCCCCTCGTGTCCGCCATCTCACGGCGGCCGCTGCCTGGACCCCGGCCTGGCGCTGTCAGCGCAGACACACAGGGGAGAAACCCGACGCGCCTGTTGTTTTGACAGGATTGAAGTGGGTTATGCCTCTTGTTCCCCATTGCACGTCAGGCGCGTTTGCTTTTTCCAGTTTTCTATGTGTCGACGGCCTCTTGATTTTCCAGGAAGCAGCCACCCCCCCCCCCCGCCCCCATCTAAATCCGAAGGCAGACTGTGACTGCAGGAGGCTGTGGTCCATTGTGAACAGCCAGGGCAAGAGGCAGAGCTGCAGCTTGACCCCTGGCAGTTTTTGCCCATCATGGTCTGAAAAGCACCACTTCTCTGCTGCTGCTTCTGAATCACGACCCTCACTAGGCTATAAACCCACACAGAGAACTCTGCATGGGGCTGTATGAAACGGCAAATAAATTAGTTTTCATTGCACACATTGTGCGTATATGTGGGGAAGGAACAGGGCATTTTGTGGGGTAAGGGGATAGGGGGGGTGCTTGTCCCCTGGAAACGCTGACATTTAGAAGTAAAGGACCTCCCTGCTCATGGATCCCCAGCGTTACTGTCATAGCTCTCCCTCTGCACCCCCACCCCACCCCACCACAAGCCACTCCACTGAGAGACAGCTTGGGTTTCTGCCCCGCAGGGCCTAGCGCTCGCATGCGACGGAGCTGAGGTTTAAATCTACTCACTCACTCTCACACACACACACACACACACACACACACATACATAGAGCGTTTCCATTCCAGCTTAGCTCGACGGCAAACTCCACGTGCTCCTTTCTATGGCTCGCCGCAGTGAGCTGAGTGGGGGTCACACGCATGTTAAACACGCGACTGGGGTTACCATTTACTGGGAAGGTGTGCTGCTAGCTGATATGGCAGAAAACTCTGGTTGACCCTGAAACGTTTCCTGAACGCCGCTTGTAGTGGGGAGAACGCCGGGGTTGTTGCCTTAAGTTCTGGAAGTTATTTTGCATGTGGTCCTCTGCTAAGTAAATTAAGGCAGAATCATTGGAAGGCAAGACTATTGTAATCTATTGTGGCGAAGGAGCTTGAATATACCAGATGCTGGCCGAAGGATTTACCATGGAAATGCGCAGACCATTTATGACTGACAATAAAAGAGACGAGAGGCCTGAAAGCTCAACTGCATTTTGCAGCGTCACACAACCTATGCCATGGCAACGCTTCTGTTTGAGCAGGAAATGCCCTCTCTTCTCATTTTGCTCTCTTAGCCTTTATTCCTCTGTGTCTCTCTCTCTCTCACTCACACACACACACACACACACACACACACACACACACACCCTCTCCCTCTGTTCATACAGTGTGTGGGTGCTTTATACATTCTGATATGTACTTCATACATAAACAAAGTTCACTATTGATACGCACAATCTGCACTAGTTGATTTTTTTAAATATGTGTAGTTGAATTATGGACAGTTATCTATGTTTGTATAGAGTGCATGTGCATTGTGGAGTGTTTTGGCGGACATGGCCTGTCTTTTGGCAAAGTCGCAGGTGTCTTTCTGATTGAGCCGTCTGTCTGGCGGGCTGGGCTGGGCCGGGCCACGGAGCCTGTTTGGACCGCTGTCTGTGTGAGGGGCCCAGCTGTGAGGCGGACAGGGGGAACGCTGACGTCTCCGCTGGAAACTGGGTCGGAACACCGGCTGGGTTCCTGGCCAAATATTTTGGTGCTGCTGGGGTGGGGGGACGTTTTGTAGCTGAGTGGGAGGGAGGTTGGGAGAGGAGGACTTGGGTTAATCGAATTCCTCCTCCGAAGAACACTCACTTGGCCAGCTCTCTGCGCCTCGGAGGGACGAGGCCTTTGAAGGAGCTTGATCCTCTCCCTCATTAGCTCACTCTCCAGGCTCCGCCATTCAGCTCCGCTGCAGGTGTGCCTGGCTAAGTAGCTTCTCCTCCCAGCTTTTAGCTTCATTTCACTTGTTTTTTCCTCCCTTCTCTCTCTCGCTCACCCCTCCTTCTCCCTCCCCCTTTCCTTCTTCCTCCCTCTTTACCTCTTCCTCTCGCTCTCTTTCTCTCAAAAAATTGTCATCATGCGTATGCATGCTTTTAAAAAAAAACGAAGCTGCCTTGCAACTTGAGTGGATTTAAATTGAAGGGTAGGGAGTGATCAGAGGCGCAGGCTGCCTTTGGTTGCCTCTAACGCACACTGACACGACCGCCGAGCCTGAGCTCCCTCCTGGCAGCCGATGGAACAAGAAAGCGGCCCTCCACCACGGCTGGCACACGAAGAAAGGAGACCCACAGGGCAAACAGGAGGGAGAAAAAATATTGACTTCTCACCACAGCCGCTCTTTATTTTCCCTTGCTTACTGCGCCTCTGTTTGTCTTTGGGCCTGCGAGATTCTTGCCTTTGAGTATTTTTGGGGGCCGACTGTGATTGAACCGGAGAGGAATGCCTTTCATCGCGGGCTACAAACGGATGGAGAGGGAGAGAGAGAGCTTGTTGGTTGGCGAGTCTTAACAGATATATAGACGGTGGAATTGAGCATTGTTAGCATTGACAAGGCGGGACGGATGGGGTGCAAGTGTTTGCGTGCGCCGCGGTTTCTGCTCCCTGTGAAAACGGAGACTCAGTGATTTTTGGTTCCCAGGTCTCCTAGTCCCCCTCCACCCTTGAAAAGCCGAATGAAGATGGTTCTTTTGGGGTCAGTACGGCCTGCCCACACGGTTTATTTTCGTCCACAGTCATCTCGCCCCTCACTTTCGGAGACAAAAATACAAGTGAGGGATTATGGACAATGTTCCCTTTCTCTAGATTCTAAGTGGGTTTGGCATATACTTATGTTGGCACACCGAGGGAAAAAAAAGATAATGATTAGTTTTGGTAGGATTTCTAAACAAAAACGTCTTAGTTGGTCTGAAGTCAATACATGTATAATCAGTAAATGGCAGCTTGAAGTCAGTCTGAGTTTAGCACATCGGGCTAAGCTTGCCTTCAGTCACTCATTAAAATAGGCGGTCCATTCAAAAGGGCTCTTTATGTTTAGTTGTGAAACAAGCGTCTAAATTGATGCAGACTGGATGTAAACCAGATAACATTTGTGCATTAGCCACAGACTGCGATGCGGCCCTGAAGGACACAATTTCGATTGATTGGTGACTTTGATGAGACATTAAAAACAGAAGAGACAGATAAAGAACATTTATTAAAACCTTAGATTTTATACACATCATACAGCAGTCTATTGTGGTGAACTATACTTAAGAGTCTTCTCACTCACCCCTTCAGTATGTACTTAGGTATATTCTCTCTGGTTTGTTGTAACAATACCACCATGTCCTGACTTAACCAAGGTTTATACATTGATTTTGCAAATTTCTTCAGCTATGAGGTTTATACACAGGGGCGAGCTATACATGGGAATGCATTTGTTTTCTTCATTCTTCTTTCTGATAAAGCACCATATGATTCAGATTCATTGGGCACTGCAGTTAATACACAGGTGCGGTTAATGTTTTTTATTTTATCTGCATAAAACACTGTCCTGCGGTTTATACACAATGCGGCTAATACATGGGAAATGTCTGTTAACTAATGATACTGGCTGTGAATAGTCCTATGCGTCTTCACAAGGGTCTTGGGTGTGTGACACAGAGCAGGGGCTGTTAGGTGGCGCTGGCTTGTCAGATGTGGACGTAGCATAGCTGAGACTCAGTGGCCATGCCTCTGGCTCCATTTCAGAGATAAAGGAGTCTGGAGTCTCTCTGCCCCAAATGAAACAGGTTATTGTTCCGCAAAAAAGGGGGATACATCGCTTACGCTTTACTGATGTTTATGTTGAATGTTTTTAAAATGACTCAGTACTTCGATCAGCTGCCAACCTTGCCCCACCCTACCCCACCCCAACCCCCCAGAGTTTGTTGGACTTGCCAGGACCACCTCGTACGTTCATGGCATAAGAAAGTTGAAGTTGTTGTTTTGTATTGGCCTTTGTTGCTTTGTCCCAGTGGTTGGCCCTTCCCCCACCCTCTCCCCCTGCCATCCCCGACGGGGCGCTCGCTAGGCCTGCATGACCGCTGACATCAGTGCCCCCAGATGGGGTGCCAGCTGATGATGTCACCCGCCCATGGGTCTGTTGTAATTGTGGGATTTCCACTGCCTGACATCAGCAGGGGTGGGGTCCGAGTGGGGTGGGGTGGGGGGAGTCCCATGCACGTCTATGCCCAACCACACACAGGGTGTGCCGGTCTGGGACCTGGGAAGGGACGAGACAACCCCAGTGCATTCTGGGAGAATAAAACACACAGAAAAGGAAATCGGCTTTGGAACTGGGTAGAAACTCATGGGTATCCTATGGCAACCAGGGCATGGTGGCGTAGATATTTGACTGTCTGACAAAGACTAAGCCTTTAGCCACACAGGCAGCGCTCTCTAGCCTTAAGCTCTGGTTTATGTAAAGGGGGTTATTTGTTTTGAGGCATGTGGTTTGACCTCCATGTTTGGTCTTTGTGGAGTCTATCCCTCACTGTGCTTGGAGTTTTGCATCACCTTCATGCTCTCTGCGTTTTTGCATCTCTGTGTGTGTGTGTGTGTGTGTGAATGAGAGAGAGAGAAAGATGGAGGGAGAAATAAAGAGGTCTTTAGCACCTGTCATCTTTATAGGAAATGGAAGGGATGGAGGAGGTTTTTTCACTTTTCTTTTTTTTCTCGTCTTTGATAAGCCGCCTATTAGTCAAATATGCACCCACATGTTCAGGAAGAGACATGTATCATGCAGGAGACATCAGAGAGATGGGAATTCTGTCACACACACACACACACACTATGTGCATATGTACACACACAAACACCCACATCATTCACTCACAGCGGAGTCCAGTCAAAGGTTCTTATTTCACTTCCACATTGAAATTAAAGTTTACTAGAGCAAGTGAAGCTGAACAAGTCAATTTGAGTTGTCCAACTCCACTGGAATAGTTTTATGATCACCTCTGTGTGGAACATTAGTTCTACCGCTTTAACACTGTATATATCTATAAGCAGTGATGATCTGACTGACTCCTAACGTGTCTCTCCATCTCTCTCTCTCTCTCTCTCTCTCTCTCTCTCTCTCTCTCTCTCTCTCTCTCTCTCTCTCTCTCTCTCTCTCTCTCTCTCTCTCTACAATTCATTTTCTGTCTCTCCAGTCCCACCCATTGTCTCTGTGCAACACCAGTGAGGATGAGCGTCAGGAGAGCAAGTTCATCAGCATCGTCAAGCTGGAGAGCCCCGAACGCAATGTGCACCAGTGCCTGCCGCTGCTGCGCAAGGTAAGTCCGTCCACTCTCCTCTCCACTACTCTCCACTCCACCTCACCTGTGCTGTCCTGTGCTGTCCTGTGCTGTCCTGGAGGGGGCCTGACAAATAAAACAAACATCTACAGAATGAGAATCTGCCTGTTTTTTTTTATATCAAAGGATGCCCCCCATGTTGAAAGATCTTCTTTGTTGGGCCCCAGTCCAGAGACATTACCCACACTGTTCAAAACAGAGGAGATTCATTTTGGCCCTGACTTTGGCATCCACCATGGCTCTGGGTGGAGGAAGGGAGGGAGGGTGGGTGGAGGTTATCAGTCAGGGGAAGAGTGCTGGCCTGGGGGCTGCTTGGAAGGCAGGCCAGGGTCAGCTCCAGTGCTGCTGCCCCTGGGGGCTTCCTGCGGGAGGGGTGGGAGGGGGTAGTGAGGAGTGTTTTTTGGCGCTAGATGTGAGAGAGATCAGTGAGACAGCTGTCACTTGAGTCATCCTGGCCAGAGGGAGGGGGGGGGGGGGGAGAGAGAGAGAGAGAGGAGCCGGCCAGCTGCTGTTTCTGGTGTCTTCTGTTTCAAATAAAAAAATGTAAAAAAAGAGAGAGAGAGTTGAAAGGTCAGGTTAAGAGGTGTGATAGTGGGGTCGTGCTGTGCAAGTGGGCTGTATATATTTATTGCCAGCCTGTAGTGAGGCCGCAGTTCCAGCATTGCTTGGCTTAGCTGGTCGAGGGGAAAAGTTCAACACCGTGTGTGTTGCTTGCTTTGTGTGAAGGCACATTTTGTACGGTACTTCACGTGTTGACAAGACTAAGTGACGGTGTCTGGCCAAAACCAAAGGCATGTGCAGAATCTCACTCCCAAACTGGGCCAGCTGCTTCAGGTGCTAGCGGGACTGGGAGTGTTTGTGCGGAGGCCTGGGTTATCGGTGATGGTGAACAAGCGAAAGATATTAACAGCAACACTTTGTTGATCCCTAAACACAGTGTGGTTGTGGCCCCCTGAGATGAATCATGAGAATGTTGCCTAGCCTTGTTGAGTCTGAGCTATATTAAACAACAAAGGAAATCGTTGCAAACCACAAGGTATTCCAAGTATGTGGTTTAGTGATGAACCTAGCAAAGTTAACCGAAGTGGTAAACCTTCTAAGAGAAGAACCCTAGGACTACATGCTCCTAGCAAAACAAAACCATTAGGACCCTTTTATTAGGAGGTTTATCACCAAACCACGTTCTTCAAAAATATCAGTTTCAGTACTGCAACATTATGTATGTTAGACTTTAGTAATGCACATGCTTTACAGTCTACTTAACCCTTAAAGGAGTACCGTCACACCGGTGTGACAGGAATGTTGAGAAATGAACATTCTAAAGAATATCTGGGTTCATTGAATTCAACATAGAATTTTAGAACCTTCAATTGTTGCGGAACTTAGAACGTTCAAAAACCACCTTTTAAGGGTTAAACTGCATGTCAGGTTCATCAACATCTTATTTGACCGCTGTGTTTTCTTCGCTGTCTCTGGCCCATCCTGCTTTATCATAGCGCTCATTTGAAACCTATAGATAAATGGACAACCACAGAGGCTTTGCCCAGGGCTCAAAATAGTCCCCTGGCCACCAAACCAAATACAGCTTGCCACTGTGGCGTATAAAGTTTCCTTTGTTTGAGTTTTGGTTTTGTGCGACGGGTCCCATCCCTGCCATCTTCGCTCATCCCAAGGACACACTGGATTCCTCCTCTGATTTGTGGTCGGCCGGGTTTCTTTCTTTTCCCTCCGTGGGGATTGGAAGGGCTCTGGAGGCCTCTGGCCTCGCGACACAGAAACATTCAATTACAATCAGCCTGTGTCCCGTAGGATCTCGGAGAGGGGGTCCAGCTCTGGGCAAACATTTGGATTCCCTTAAATCTCGCTATGAGACAATGGCAAGGGCTAGACTAAACTGCTTTGAGTTGAGCAATTTCTCAATCTCTTGTTTCTTAGAGCTTGTCTGCCCATTTCAGCACTGTTAAGCTTCCATAGCGTGACCTAAACTGACCAGAGGAATAAACACGACCCTTATGATGTACCGCTGTGTCTACACCCGGGTGACGAAATGTCCTGTACATTTTGCCCACCTCTTTTATGGTAGCAGACTGACCCATTTGAACATAGACATTCTTGTCTGACTAGGCATGTCATGTGTACATCCATTTGTTTACTGTAGTGATATACTGTAAAAACTGAAAGGGATATACTGTACACTGTATGTGCTGCTGTTTATTTGAAACATTCCTGGACTTGTATCCTTGCTCCAGACTTCACCACATCGGAGCGCTTACCTTAACATTCGATTCAGATGAGAAATGAGAACCAGGAGGGAGAACTTTGCCATCTTGGCAGTGCCCGGCTGGGAGCTGCTCTCTGCGGCCTGGTGACGATGCCAGTGTGGCGCCTCAGCTGATCCCCCCTCTCAGAGACGCAGCTTGGCACCCGAGACTTGCCGACTCTCCATCGCTCCACTCCGGAACGCCACTGGAATGACAACCGACTTCCAAATATTTACTCCAAGAGCCTCTCTTTGAGCGCATCTCTCCAGACTCCAATTCACTCGGCCCAAATATATCTTTGGTCTTAATCGATCCAAAATGGAATCGATAGTTTGTTTTTGTCAGTTTTTTTGTATACAGAAGATAAGTGCGTGGTAGAGTCTGTGTCGTAATTATAGCAGCTAACTTTGAAGGAGGAAAAAAAAATCCATGTCAGTCTCCTTTAGCAAACAGCTAATCCACAAAAGCTCCTATCTTTTCTACTTGCCTGAGAAGAATAGCAGAGCATGTCTCTTTTTGAACATGGCTCTGAGTGAGTAGAATGATCGGGGAGGCTTGACCCATGTCTCAACTTGTTGGGTTCCTTACAGTACATTTGGTATTGATGCTCCCCCTTGTTAGATGAAAGGGAGCAATGACCTCGGCCTAATCCTGCTTTGCTTTTGAAATGAGAATGGAAAAAGGAAAGAGAAAAATATGCAAGGACTGAGTGGTCTGTGTGTTTGTGTGTATGTTTGTGTGTGTGTCTTTTTGTGTCTGTGTTTGTGAAAGAGGGAATGTGAGTGTGTGTTTGTTTGTGTGTGAACTGCATGTGATCTCTCTGTGTGTGTGTGTGTGTGTGTGTGTGTTTCTAAGCTTTACAAGCTGTTGCTTGATGTTTTACAGATTTTGATTACAGTGACATCTTGTTTAGGGGCGGAGGACTAAAAGAGGATATGCCCAAAGCCTGCTGTGTGTGTCCATGTCCATTGATCTGTGCATGCTGAGGAAGGCATCAGAAGAGTCGCAGAGTAGTCACAGGAAGTGTTAGAGAAGGGGAAATCCGCAGACATAGGAATAAGTCTGGCTCCTGTAGAAACCGTTTTTGTCCTCTTCCTTTGATGGTATTTGTGTGTGACTCTGTCTGTGTGTGTGTGTGTCTGTGTCTGTGTCTGTGTATGAGTGCACCAAGGGAGTGTGATTGCAGCGTTGTTGACCGTAGATTTCTCCTGTGTGGCTTTTTCATTTTTTTTCCCTCTCTGAGTGGACACTGGAAATATGTCTACCTGTTTTTTTCCTCCTCGTAAGAGAGTCTAAATCTTATTGGAGGCGTTTCAGGAACAGGGGCCTAGGAACATCTGGAAAATGGCCTCACGAACGAAGAGGCTTAGAAGGGCAAATGCAAAAAGCAGTGTACACATAAAAATTGTCATTTTGCAATGAACTATCCCGAATGCTCCTCGACGACACCACACAAACCATTATTTGAAACCCTGTTGTAAGCCAAAGCATCTCACTGTACTGGGTCCAGACAATATCCTTCAGTAAAGTGCTCTTGAACGCTTTGTGGAAGGAACTGAATGGACATGTGTGCGTGCTGGCCGGACTTCTGGGAGATTTTTTGGTGCCCTGGACCACCATCTTCCAAGCCTCTGCTCGCCTGCGCAACACTTTTTCCCTCTTGTCCTCTTTCAATCTCTCTCTCTTCCTCTCTGAGTTTTTGCCAGAGTACTTTTATGCACCTTGAGTTCCCTTTTAAAAGCTTTGAAGCGTGCCCAAGACAACAGGGAGAGGAGAGGACCCTGTGAAGGCCTAAAAAGACTATTTCTCAGTAACGACAAATGATGAAAACCTCTCCGCGTTTTTCTCTCCCCTCTCTGTCTTTGGGCAAGCGGGTTGCAGTGTCTGCGCTTGACTCAACAGCTTTTGCCCATCTGGCTTCATGTGGGTTTCAGTGTCTGTCTGTTTGTCTGTCTGAAAACAGGTGGGAGTTTGAGTTGTTTTGCATTAGTTTATAGCACTTATGCACATGAACGAGTGTCAGCATAGTGAAGTCACCTTCGTATAGCGTCTATGATGTGATTTCCTGTGATGCTCACATGTTACCCCCCACACACACACACACACACAACAAACACAAACACACACACACACACACAATCCAACTACTCTCCAATCCCACACCATCTCAAGGACCGGCAGTCTCCGGTGTGAGTTTGGCCCTGCCCCCCCCCCCCGTCTCTCTCTCTCTCTCTCTCGCTCTCTCGCTCTTTCTTCCCTTGGGTGTTTGCGCCAGCATGTGTTTTGTGCATCTGTTATGCTTGCTGATGGGGCATGATATGCGTGGTGATCCCAGTGCGAGCGTTGAAGGCAACGCATACTCTATAAGCTCCCTCCTGAGCCGTAATGAAAAGCACCCTGGAAACCTTGAAGGTCTCTTAGAAACCCTCGCTCTCTCTTCTCCTCCTCCATTTCAAATCACTTCCTCTCTCTCTCTTTCTCTCTCTCCACTTTCTCCAATTTAAATAACTCTCTCTCTCTGTGTCTCTGTCTCTCTCTCTCTCGGTTTCGTGGAATATATTTATTCCATCTCACAGCAAGTCAGGGACGACCACCTCCGCAGTTCCGTGCTCTGCAGCCTATAGAGTTCCCAGTGTGCTCAGCGGTGGGTGTTTGGCGTCTCGCGCAGCTGTAGCCATCCTCCTCCTCCCAGTGTCCTCAGGGCTCCACCCCACTGCTGACAGTGCTGTTAATGAAGTTTTTCTTTCTCTCCTCTTGTTTATTTCTTTCCTGTCTCTGTATCTTGGTCTCTCTCATGTCTCTTTCTCTCTTTTTTCTTTCTCTATCTCTGCATTCTTTCCTCCTCCCTCCCTCTCTTGCCCTCCTCCCTCTCTTGCCCATCTCCATGGCTGTTGTGTAAGGTGGATCCTCAGTGCTCTGATGTGTTTTCGCCGAAGGCTCGTTTTGGGTCCTGTTGTGCCGACGAAGCCCAAACAACACACTGGTCCTCAATCTGCTGTTCCCATGGTGCCTCTGTGTCTATCTGTCTGTCTGCCTGTCTGTCTCTCTCTCTCTCTGTCTGTCTGTCTCTCTGGCTTTGTCTCTTTGCCTGTCTGCCTGTCTGTCTGTGAGGCCTTCAGCTCGTGCGTCTGCACCGCTATCACCAAATACCAAAACGAGCTTCTCATTCTGCCAACACCCCCCCCCCCCCCAAGACGGTTTGGTCTCTGGTTTGCCGCCGCAGGAGGGCCGGCTGAGTGAGGCTCCGGCAGAAAAGTGACGGCGGCGGTTCTGTCACTCCGGCGCGCGGATGGCGAGGTCGCCGCAGCGCTTGGCTTCAGGAGCACGGGGAGGCAGCATGGTAGCAATTTTGACATCAGCAATTTGTATTTAGCGTCCAGGCATTGTAAAAATATGATGGCTATGACCTCAAGACAATTTATAACTTGAGCATGAGCATCCAAGATCCAAATGACAGGACTGTCAGAAAGCCTCGCAGCAGACTGTTCATCTTAAGTGTACATTTGCTGCTGAACACTTAATGAGAAACAGGAATTGTGCATGGCTGGATCTGACTATTGTCAGCACATATTAAACTGCTCTTTGTGTGTGTGTGTGTGTTTGCGTGCATTCTTTTGTTTGTGAGTGTGTGTGTGTGTGTGTGTGTGTGTGTGTGTGTGTGGTGTGTGTCTGTCTCTGTCTCTGTCTCTGCATATGCATCTGTGTGTGTTGCCATGAGTGTGTTTGCATATGTGTGTGAGTGAGAAAGTGTATGTATTTATGTTTAACTCCATGAGTATGTGCATGTATCTGTGTGTCTCAACATCAAAGAAGACCAAATGAAGCTTCACAGATGTCAGTGATACTGAGCTCACCCACTCTGCATACACCCCCCCCCCCCCCCCGCATGTGCGTGACTGGCCTTTCAGAGCACTTGTCGCTAGCTAGCGCAGGCCCAGTTGTCGTGGCTCTCCCCAGAGCATCTGCGGCGTTTGAAGCCCAAGGCCAGCCCTTGCGGGGCGATAAGTCTTCCGTTGTCATCGCACACACATACACACGGACACACACGGACACACACGGACACATGCACACACGCACACACGCACGCAGACAGAGTTTCCCGTGGGAATGAGCCATACTCTACAGCCAGCCTGCCAGTGTCAGCCAATGGCAGTAGTAGAAGCAGTAGTATTGTGCAGAGGACAATCATCTGACATGACATCACTTCCTTTTTAACTGGACTAACTCTCACTTATCTGCACACCTGCAAAGTGTTTTCGCCCCTGCAGTGCACAGGGAAGGGTGTGTGTGTGTGAGAGAATATTTTGTCGATGCTCGTATCATTTCCTCTGCTGGTCCTGCCTCAGTTGTGGTCCGCACCTCCACCAGAGGGGGAGGAGGGCAGGGCGTTATCCCAGATACAGTCATGTGCCGTTGGGGCGCCAGGGCTCCCAGGGCTCCCAGAGGAGCGGGGCTTTGGGAGAGAATGGAGCCAATCTGGCTTCATTGCCAGGCCCAAACGCACAATAAGCCTCCACTGAGCTCTGTCGAAGTTTGGCGCTCCAAGCCTCAGGCACTGAGCAACGCAAACACACACACACACACACACATACTCACTCTCTCTCAACCCAACCCACTCACACAGACACACACATGCATACACAAACCCCTACACACTCACGTACACACACTCTCACTCACTCTCACTCACAAACACACACACACACACTCACACACACACACTACACACTCATACTACACACACAAATGCATACACAAATCCCTACACACTCACGTACACACACACATTCATTCTCACTTGCTCGCTCACAAACACACACACACACACACACACACACACACACACACAAACACCAACTTCATCACTAAAGGTGGCATATTTCCATTTGTTTACTTAATTACAGCCTTGGTAAGCTCCAGCCCCCACCCCCGTCATGATGGCCTGATGGTGAGGGGGGAGACACGGCATCACAAGGGGCCATTTCCTGTTCCTTCACCCCCCTGGCTTTTCTCTTCTCTAATGCAAGTGCCCCATTCAAACTGCAAAGGTGTCATATAGACATCAGAAGCCTGGCGGCCAAGTTCACAGGGCAGTCATGTGGACCCCATCCGAGAGAGAGAGAGAGAGAAAGATGGAGAGAGAGAGAGAGAAAGATGGAGAGAGAGAGAAAGATGGAGAGAGAGAAAGAAACGGAGAAAGAGAAGAGAGAGGATGGAGAGAGAGCGAGAAGTGATAGCATGGCGTGTATCAAAGCCTGACTCTGTGGCGTCTCTCGCAGTACCTCAGTGGCTCCGCCACCAGAGGATTAGCCGGGCAAAGGAGCCTGCTTCACTATTCACAAATCACCTTTTCAGTCGGGCCCAATTGTAAAGGCCGCAACAATACGCCGCGAATGCTTCAGGTTCCTCTCTCATTGAGGTATTGGGGGGGGCACATTCCTTTCTTTTGAGCGAAACGCACTCCCTGCAAAAACAAGGGCTCCACAGGGGCGCCTTAATACCACCTGAGGCCTCTGGGCTATATGTTGTTAAGCCCCCCCACCCCCCCAAACCGAAAAAAATAATTATGATTAAATGATACCCGGCCCGCGATCTGACCCGCCTATTTACATAACGTGCGCTTTTGGTTAATATAGCCTAACATGCAGTGTAGCCATTATTGAACCTATGTAAAACCTTTACATAAACAGGAACAGAAAGCCCTCCTTAATAACGTACAGCCTACCTATGACATCGCTTATCAAAGAGGCTAGCCTACTGCACGACAAGCGTTGAACTTTTACAACACAGGCTGTAGACTAAGTTAAAAGATGGGTTACACATATGGACGTTTCAAGCTTTTCAAAAGTGCATGTGTTTGTCGTGTCATTGGCTACCTTATGCATTATCACTACACTAACCTATGGAGACATATCTCACGTTAACAATGGAGAAAACATAATGGGTTAGTACAAGCTTAGTTTTTGGTGAACGGAGATGCAGATCACATTCTTTGCGCAACAGCCCGTGTTCTGCGTTCACTCCAGTGAGACAAGTGAAATACATGTTTTTAAAGCCGTTTCATTGCCAGGCTAATTGCTACGATATTTACCTGCTATGCCTTCTGTTTTCATGGACAGTTACAGGAATTCACGTCATTCGTTTATCATTGCTTCTATCCTACCCACGTTATCTCCAGAGTTTGTAAGTTTGTCATTCAGTTTTTCAGCCTCTCCTCTAGCTCCTCTACACACCCGTTGGGATTTATTAAGTTTTGTTACATTTTGTTACACTTTAGAAGTGAAGACAAAGGGGGCCTCTGCATGGATGTCATGAGCGATGTGCTCAATTATTTAGGCTAGCTCCAGAGTAGGCTAATGACCGACACCGCGAATACAGACACGGCCGTTTGTTGTTATTGATTACCATTATTATTTCCCATTTAGGTTTTTTTCTTCTTTTTGCTTTGCTCCCCCGGCTTCTGTAATCTGTCTATTCAGTAATGCAGGTGTGTGAGGAGAGAGACAGAGACAGAGAGATCCGCCAGTGATGGATGGATGGAGTCGGGGCACTTTGTGAGCTGATGAAGGGGGAAGCCGAGGCCAGGGGGGGGGGGTTGAAGAGGCCTGGGGGTGGTGAGGTGAGACGAGAGCAGGGGCCACTTCCTCAAGCCTGCAACCAGGGCCCCGGCCTCCCCCCTTAGCCCAGCTGAATGTCAGGGGTGAGGAGACTGAGGAACCGGCCTCCCTCACACAGCTGCGGCTCTCAGACTTCCCTTGGCTTCTCCAGAAAATACTGTTCCTGTCACTGCATATTTATTGAAGGTGAAGAGGTTTACAAGTTTGCAAGCTACAGCAGTGGTCGATGAATGGATTGGGGTTTGGGGGAAGGGGAGGGGGGGGGTCTTGGTGGTAGGAGAAGAACGTCAACATCAAAAGGCTACTTGTGTGGCCAGACGGACACCTTGGGAGGCGTTACTGCTGTGCCTCTGGTCCATTTGAGCACTGCTGGCTGTAAGGCGAACGCCTCCTAACCTGTGGGGGTCAGGGGTCACGGCCGAGCAGATGTCACAGGCATTGTTAGCATTCAGAAGGGCTACAGGCAATGCAGTCGAGTAGATTTACACTCTTTATTCCCTCTGACATCAGAGAGAGAGAGAGAGAGAGACTGCTTTGGCAACATTGTAAAACTTTTTTTGTAAAAAAGTCATGCCAATAAAGCTCATTGAATTGAATTGAGAGAGAGAGAGAGAGAGAGAGAGAGAGAGAGAGAGAGAGAGAGATGATGGTGGTGAAGGTAATGTCTTACCTTGTGTAGTCTGTGTGCTGTAGACGTGCAGCTCTGTATAGAACTGAAGAAGCATATGGAACGATGACTGCTCAAGAACTCAGTGGAATGATTCCAGACCCTTAGGCTCTTTAGACACACACACACATCACTCTTGACTCTTGCACTAGACATAATGTTCTGTTTCTTAAATGTTATGTTCAGAAAATGTTTTGGTAGTACAGATAGTTTTGTCTTGCCAGTGGAATTTAGTTGAATATGAACTTGAGACAGAGAGGGGAAAACAAAAAAAACAATATTGACTACACATTAATCCCTATTGCTAATCTTATCTAATCTAATCTTATGAAGACCAAAACACAAATCAATGCATCTCACTATTATATGAGAAAGAGAGAGAGAGAGAGAGAAGTTGTGAGGGGGTGGTGGTGTCTTCTCTTCTCTTCCTGTGTGCTGTGTGCGGGTGTGATCTCAGCCCCCTGTAATTAATCAGCTCTAGGCCACAGCACTGTTCGACTCGGAGACGAAAGGAAAACCCTGAGGAATGCCGCCTGATTAGAAGCCTTGCATGTCACTCTCCTGCTCATCTGCCTTTCTCTCTCTCTTTTCTCTCTCTCTCTCTCTCTCTCTCTCTCTCT